>NC_134524.1:708547-736047 GCF_027942865.1 Odontesthes bonariensis
GGATTTTGTCAGAGATAAAGAAATTCTCTTTGATCGTTGGTGCGCTGCTAAAAAGGTTGCCGACTTTGCACAACTTAAGCAGCTCATTTTAATGGAAGACTTTAAAAACAGCTTGCCAGAGAAAGTTACCATCTACTTGAATGAAAATAAAGTGTCAAATGTGTCAAAAGCTGTAGTGCTTGTTGATGAGTATATGTTAACGCACAAAGGTAGTTTTGAGCGCTCACATGTCTTTAATAAATTTGACAAATCTGAAAGTAATTGGAAGGGGGGTGCAAAATCTGTTTCACTCGTTGAATCAGATTAACCTGCTGTGCTCGATGACGTTGAAAGCAAGTCAGATCATGTGTTGGATTTAAAAACTAATGTAACGTGTTTTTATTGTAAAAAGAGAGGACACATTGTGGCCAATTGCCAGGTTTTAAAGGAAAAGAACACTAAGCCGGTCGCTCTAATTAAGACTGTAAAGCACGTTAATCAATCACTTTCAACAACAAAGCCTTGCGAGTATGCTGATTTTAAGCCTTTCGTTATGGATGGGTTTGTTTCTGTGTCTCTCAATAGTGAGAAAATCCCTGTAAAAGTATTGCGGGACACTGCTGCCTCTCAGTCTTTTATTTTGGAGGGGATCTTGGCGTTAAATAGAGACACTGCGATTGGTTCTGAGGTGCCAGTTCGTGGTTTTGGCATGCAAGACATTGGTGTTCCTCTGCACAAAGTCGTGATCCAGTCTGAGCTGTGGTCTGGTGACGCTGTGGTTGGGGTGCGTCCTAGTTTCCCAATAGCGGGCGTCTCCATGATCATGGGCAATGACTTGGCTGGGGGTCGAGTGTTAGTTACTCCAGACGTTACACCCGTCCCGGTGTTGCGCACCTGTCCAGATGAGCTTGCTCGTACATTCCCAGATGTGTTCACGTCGTGCGCAGTTACGCGTGCAGTACTTAAGCGTCAACAAGAGGAAAATAAAGATGACGTTGACTTGAGTGACAGCTTTCTGTTCAACACTGAATCCGAACATGTCCCATTAAAGAAAAGTGTGGAGGAGGACATGTTGGATGCAAAGGCACTGTCATTGTCTAGACAGCAGTTGATGGAACTTCAAAAACTGATCAAAGTTTAGCACATTTGTTTAACGATGCTTTAACTGATAAATCTGAGTCCATTTCTACTGGCTATTTCTTACATGATGGGCTTTTGATGCGTAAATGGATGCCTTTAAATGTCTCTCCTGTTGAAGAGTGGAGTGTGGTGAAACAGATTGTTGTTCCATCTCCATATCGTTCAGAAATTTTGCGGTTAGCACATGATAATCCATTAGCCGGTCATCTTGGCATAAGAAAAACATATGATCGCATTTTGCGTCATTTCTTTTGGCCGGGTTTAAAGAGCAATGTCGTGCGCTACTGTAATTCGTGTCATTTCTGTCAAGTATCTGGCAAGCCAAATCAGACGACTCCTCCTGCTCCGTTGTATCCCATTCCAGCCATCTCTGAACCATTTGAACGAGTATTAGTTGACTGTGTGGGTCCGTTACCTCGGACCAAAGCGGGGAATAAGTTCCTGGTAACGGTGATGTGCACCTCTACTCGTTTTCCAGAGGTTTTTCCGGTGCGTAATATAACTACGCCGGTAGTGGTGAAAGCATTGACAAAATTTTTTTCATTGTTTGGTTTACCTCGGGTTGTGCAGACTGACCAAGGGTCTAACTTTATGTCTAGAGTATTTGCGCAGGTTTTACGTCAACTTGACATAAAGCACTGTCATTCCAGCGCTTATCACCCGGAAAGTCAGGGCGCACTCGAGCGTTTCCATCAAACGTTAAAAACAATGCTTCGCAACTACTGTTTGGAGTTCGAAAAAGACTGGGATGAAGGAGTACATTTACAACTGTTTGCTATACGGGAAGTGGTTCAGGAGTCTCTGGGGTTTAGCCCGTCGGACTTGGTTTTTGCTCACACTGTTCGCGGTCCTTTAAAGTTATTGAAAGAGAAGTAGTTGTGTGAAAAATCTGACCAAAATTTGTTGGACTACATCAGTAACTTTCAACTGAAGCTGAGCCGTGCGTGCGAGATAGCTAAAGAAAATCTTAAAACTGCACAGGCTAAAATGAAGTCTTTGTTTGATAGAAATGCGATTATGAGAGTTTTTCAGCCTGGGGAGAAAGTGTTGGCGTTACTTCCGGTTCCTGGTTCCAGCTTACAAGCGCGCTACAGTGGCCCTTATACGATCAAGAGGAAGGTCGGAGATCGAGATTATCTGGTCTCTACTCCTGATAGGAAGCGGACATCACGCCTATGTCATATTAATATGCTGAAGCTTTATATCGAGCGTGCGCCCTCTTTGAATAAATCTGTCAGTTGTGTTTCCAGGGAACGAGCTGACGCATGCGTCGGGGCAGGTGCGGACGCACGGGAGGAGCTTTCCAGTGCTGAACATGAAGGTGACGTTTTTTCCCCGGCTGTCACTGAAGGAAGGTTTCCAAATTCAGAAATGTTGGAAAACTTACCTCTGTTGTTGTCTCACCTTAATTTTTCTAAGCAGGCTGATGTCATTAATTTGATCCAGTCTTATAGGTCGCTGTTTGCAGACATTCCCACTCAGACTCGTGTGCTCAGCCATGATATTGATGTTGGTGATTCCAAGCCTATTAAACAACACCCTTACAGAGTGAACCCGGACAAGCGACGCCGTTTGAAGACGCAGGTGGAGTACATGGTGAAACATGGCCTTGCTGTTGCAAGCAGTAGTGCCTGGAGTTCGCCATGCCTCCTGGCTATTAAAGCCAGTGGAGAAGACCGTTTCTGTACGGACTTCAGGAAGGTAAATGGGGTGACTAGGCCGGATTGTTATCCACTGCCTCGGATGGAGGATTGTGTGGACCATGTGGGGGCTGCCCAGTTTGTGACTGAGCTGGATTTGCTGAAGGGATACTGGCAGGTACCCTTAACAGCCCGAGCCCAGGAAATTTCCGCTTTTGTCACACCCGATGATTTCCTTCAGTATACGGTGATGGCTTTTGGGATGCGTAACGCCCCAGCGACGTTTCAACGGTTAATGAATGTGGTTTTGTCCGGTTTATCATTCTGTGAGGCTTATTTGGATGATTTGGTGATTTGTTCTGCTACATGGGCTGAGCACGTTGACCATTTAAGAACTGTTTTTGCGCGTCTGAGTGAGGCAAATTTGACAGTTAATCTTTCTAAACGCCAATTCAGCCAAGCGACAGTGACCTATCTTGGAAAAAGGTTGGGGGGAGGTCAAGTGCGCCCGGTTGAGGCTAAAGTAGAGGCTATTTTGTCTGTTCCGGTGCCTACCACTCGTACTGAGCTACGCCGCTATCTAGCAATGGTTGGTCACTACAGGGGGTTCTGTAAAAACGTTTCCTCTGTAGCTGCTTCTTTAACAGACCTACTTAGCCCTAAAGTAGCTTTTATTTGGTCTGATCGGTGTCAATCTGCTTTTGAGCAAACTAAACATTTGCTAATTAGCGCTCCTGTGTTGTCTGCCCCTCGTTTTGATGTACCATTTAAGTTGGCTGTGGACGCATGTGATTCTGGCGTCGGAGTTGTCCTTCTTCAGGATGGGACTGATGGGGTGGAACAAGGCGGTGCGCGCTTGTCCAGTCGCGGTAGGCCGCAGCTGACTTATTCAGCCTGCCATGCGGTATTTTTGGTTAGTCTTTGTTTGTTCGTTTTCTAGTAATGATTTTGGCCTGGTGGGACCGGTTGTCCTGGTGTCGATCTTTCTTTTGCATTAGGTTCCTTTTTGCTTTAGTCCGGTACTAGTAGGGGCTTCGACGGCCCTGTATAGGGTTGGCCCCCTGCTGTACCGTTTTGTTATGTTTGATCGGCTCACCAGGTCCAACTTTTGTTAATACTTTTGGGGTTGTGTTTTTTCTTTCTTTTTTGGGGCACGGGAAAACTGAGGGAAGTTAACTCTCTTTTTCTTCACAGAAAATCAAAAGCAGCTGAATCAAGAACTAAAAGTTCCAGAGAGTTTAATAATAAAATATATATATTTGTACCCTCAATCTTGTCTCGTGTCCTCCAAATATGTTGTGCCTTGGTGGCCGTAACAGATGCGATAAATAATCTCTGCAGTTAGTTCAAATTCTATACAACGTTCTTTTATAAAACGAGATATGTGATGGAGGGAATCACAAAAAGTCCCTGTCAGTTGTACAGAATCTCCTGGTTGGAAAGGTACCATAAGCAGAGGCCTCTATTGGTCCCAGTCCTATGAGTTTCATCTCAGAATCTTTATCTCATCAACCAGGCCTGCTTATTTAGTCAGATGTAGGTGGATCCACTTATTACCAGTTTCCATTAAGCTTCTACTCAGCCTCGTTTGAGTTTAAGCCTCTAAGGTTAGTGAAGTGGTAAGATTGCCTAAGATTGATTTTGTGTAGGTGACCTGGGTTCAAATCCTACTTCCAGTAGGGGTCCTTAGGCAATCTTACCACTTCCTTAGACTTACCTGTAAGTCGCTTTGGATAAAAGCGTCTGCCAAATGCATAAACATAAACATAAACAAACAACATAAGTTGAAGTTCATTGAGGTCGGTCAGGAAGAGTCCAAGTCAGTGCCCTTCAGGTCTAAGTCCACTTAATGACAAGCAAAAAAGACAGAAAAACACAAAGAGATGCAAAAACCAGCACAAAAAAATAAAAAAGATCGATCACAGAGATACAAAACAACAATAAAGAAGACAAAAGAGATCACAAAACACAACAAACCACACAAAGAGATGAAAAACCATGTCAGAAAGATCCAAAAAGATCACAAAACACAACAAATATCCCAAAGAGATCCAAAAAGATCACAAAAACACAAAAAACATCATAAAGAGATGAAAAACTATCACGGAACGATCCAAAAAGATCACAAAACACAACAAATATCCCAAAGAGATCCAAAAAGATCACAAAAACACAAAAAAAAATCATAAAGAGATGAAAAACCACAGAAAGATCCAAAAAGATCACAAAACACAACAAATGTCACAAAGAGATCCAAAAAGATCACAAAAACACAACAAACATCACAAAGAGATGAAAAACCACAGAAAGATCCAAAAAGCACTTTATCAACACTTGTGCCTGATTTGATGTCACGTTTCTGAAGTCACGTTCATAAATATTTGATCCGGTCGGTTCTGACTCATCAATAACTGATAAACGAGGCCCTCACAGAGGATCAATATCTGAGTTAATCCCTTTAATATTTAATCGGACATGTTAATATTTGATCAGCGTCACCTGATCCGGTCCCACACGCGTCATTCATCAACAATCAATACCCGACGATTGATCAATAACTGATCAGTTCAACTCTCACCTGTACTTCATGTTGCTATGACGACCCAGGGCCTCCTTCATGTGGGCGTGGCCTAGCAAGGTGTGCCTGTTTGTGGGCTCCGCCCTGACCCTCGCCTGACAGGAGGGGGCGCTGGTGGCGTTTGCCGCCGCCCGCCGCTCCTTCAGCTGGTGCTCGCTGGCCCCGCCTCCGCCGCCGCCGCCGCCCCCTCCCACGTTACACGCTATGGACACCTGCATCCTGGTCGCTATGGAAACAAGCTCTCTACCTTTTGAGTGCACAAAGACTTTCAGAGTCTCAGAACATAGCGCGGACGCCGCCGCTGCCCCCAAGGTCGCCGGTCGCTGTGGCAACGTTGGGAAGAATTCATGAGTGGGACGTCAACTTTGAGCCGCCAGGTTAGAGTGAGTCAGCCAATCAGAGCCACACAAACAACTTTCTGTCCAGTGGAAAGCATCCCACCGTCTGTCAGAGAGCGTCCCGCCGCCGGAGCCCAGAGGAAGAGGAGGAGGAGGAAGAGGAGGTGAAGAAGAAGAGGAGGAGGTGAAGAAGAGCGTCTGCCCGCAGGAGGAAGAGCAGAAGAAGAAGAAGAAGACAGAGGAAGGAGGAGATGAGTCCTGACAAGAGGCGAGCGTCCGTCCTCTGGACTGTACGGCTGAGACAGAGGAGGAAGAGGAAGCTCCGCCCCCTCCTGCCCCCCCCTCATACGCCCCCCCCCACCCCACCCCCCCCTCATACGCCCGCCCCCCCTCTATTCAGAGCCGGCCGCCTGCACACTGGGCGAGCGAGCATTCATCCGAGAGCGAGAGAGAGGGGCAGTAAACAGTGGCTGGCTGTCACTGAGCAGAAATTATTACTCTCAGACGACATTAAAGGAAACAACTGCGTTTCAATCACATGACCCCCCCCCCCCCCAAACAGCCTTCCTCCCTCAGCACTGTACCTGTAACACGCTCAGATATGTGCACAGTTTTAATGCCTGCAAGGCAAAGTTCAGGGTCAAAGAGGTCCAACAGCCCCTACAAAACAGCAGCAATACGGGGGGGGGGGGGGGGGGGGTGTCGGACATGGATGGATTATGGAGCAGGACCAGTGGGGGCAGGCGAAGGCACAGAAAACTACCATAATATACAGACATCCCTCAGAAAGTTTCAAACTCACACAGAAACGCAAAACAACGTTAAAAACAGACACAAAGAGAAATGAAACCATCAAAGAAATATATACAAAAACATCCAAAAGAGACGCGAAACCATCACAGAAAAATATACAAAAACATCCAAAAGAGACGCGAAACCATCACAGAAACATATACAAAAACATCCAAAAGAGACGCGAAACCATCACAGAAATATATACAAAAACAACCAAAAGAGACGCGAAACCATCACAGAAACATATACAAAAACAACCAAAAGAGATGCGAAACCATCACAGAAACATATACAAAAACAACCAAAAGAGACGCGAAACCATCACAGAAATATATCCAAAAACAACCAAAAGAGACGCGAAACCATCACAGAAAAATATACAAAAACATCCAAAAGAGACGCGAAACCATCACAGAAATATATCCAAAAACAACCAAAAGAGACGCGAAACCATCACAGAAATATATCCAAAAACAACCAAAAGAGACGCGAAACCATCACAGAAAAATATACAAAAACATCCAAAAGAGACGCGAAACCATCACAGAAACATATACAAAAACAACCAAAAGAGACGCGAAACCATCACAGAAAAATATACAAAAACATCCAAAAGAGACGCGAAACCATCACAGAAAAATATACAAAAACAACCAAAAGAGACGCGAAACCATCACAGAAAAATATACAAAAACATCCAAAAGAGACGCGAAACCATCACAGAAAAATATACAAAAACATCCAAAAGAGATGCGAAACCATCACAGAAACATATACAAAAACAACGAAAAGAGACGCGAAACCATCACAGAAAAATATACAAAAACAACCAAAAGAGACGCGAAACCATCACAGAAATATATACAAAAACAACCAAAAGAGACGCGAAACCATCACAGAAATATATCCAAAAACAACCAAAAGAGACGCGAAACCATCACAGAAAAATATACAAAAACATCCAAAAGAGACGCGAAACCATCACAGAAATATATACAAAAACATCCAAAAGAGACGCGAAACCATCACAGAAATATACAAAAACATCCAAAAGAGACACGAAACCATCACAGAAACATATACAAAAACATCCAAAAGAGACGCGAAACCATCACAGAAACATATACAAAAACAACCAAAAGAGACACGAAACCATCACAGAAAAATATACAAAAACAACCAAAAGAGACACGAAACCATCACAGAAAAATATACAAAAACATCCAAAAGAGACGCGAAACCATCACAGAAACATATACAAAAACATCCAAAAGAGACGCGAAACCATCACAGAAAAATATACAAAAACATCCAAAAGAGACGCGAAACGTCACAGAAAAATATACAAAAACAACCAAAAGAGACGCGAAACCATCACAGAAACATATACAAAAACATCCAAAAGAGACGCGAAACCATCACAGAAAAATATACAAAAACATCCAAAAGAGACGCGAAACGTCACAGAAAAATATACAAAAACAACCAAAAGAGACGCGAAACCATCACAGAAACATATACAAAAACAACCAAAAGAGACACGAAACCATCACAGAAACATATACAAAAACATCCAAAAGAGACGCGAAACCATCACAGAAACATATACAAAAACATCCAAAAGAGACGCGAAACCATCACAGAAAAATATACAAAAACATCCAAAAGAGACACAAAACCATCACAGAAATATATACAAAAACAACCAAAAGAGACACGAAACCATCACAGAAACATATACAAAAACAACCAAAAGAGACACGAAACCATCACAGAAAAATATACAAAAACAACCAAAAGAGACACGAAACCATCACAGAAAAATATACAAAAACAACCAAAAGAGACGCGAAACCATCACAGAAACATATACAAAAACAACCAAAAGAGACACGAAACCATCACAGAAAAATATACAAAAACAACCAAAAGAGACACGAAACCATCACAGAAAAATATACAAAAACAACCAAAAGAGACGCGAAACCATCACAGAAACATATACAACAACAACCAAAAGAGACACGCAACCATCACAGAAAAATATACAAAAACAACCAAAAGAGACACGCAACCATCACAGAAAAATATACAAAAACAACCAAAAGAGACGCGAAACCATCACAGAAACATATACAAAAACAACCAAAAGAGACACGCAACCATCACAGAAAAATATACAAAAACAACCAAAAGAGACACGCAACCATCACAGAAAAATATACAAAAACAACCAAAAGAGACGCGAAACCATCACAGAAACATATACAAAAACATCCAAAAGAGACGCGAAACCATCACAGAAACATATACAAAAACATCCAAAAGAGACGCGAAACCATCACAGAAAAATATCCAAAAACATCCAAAAGAGACGCGAAACCATCACAGAAAAATATACAAAAACATCCAAAAGAGACGCGAAACGTCACAGAAAAATATACAAAAACAACCAAAAGAGACGCGAAACCATCACAGAAACATATACAAAAACAACCAAAAGAGACACGAAACCATCACAGAAACATATACAAAAACAACCAAAAGAGACGCGAAACCATCACAGAAACATATACAAAAACAACCTAAAGAGACGCGAAACCATCACAGAAATATATACAAAAACAACCAAAAGAGACGTGAAACCATCACAGAAATATATACAAAAACAACCAAAAGAGACATGAAACCATCACAGAAACATATACAAAAACATCCAAAAGAGACGCGAAACCATCACAGAAACATATACAAAAACATCCAAAAGAGACGCGAAACCATCACAGAAATATATACAAAAACATCCAAAAGAGACGCGAAACCATCACAGAAATATATACAAAAACAACCAAAAGAGACGCGAAACCATCACAAAAAAATATACAAAAACAACCAAAAGAGACACGAAACCATCACAGAAACATATACAAAAACAACCAAAAGAGACATGAAACCATCACAGAAACATATACAAAAACAACCAAAAGAGACGCGAAACCATCACAAAAAAATATACAAAAACAACCAAAAGAGACACGAAACCATCACAGAAACATATACAAAAACAACCAAAAGAGACGCGAAACCATCACAGAAACATATACAAAAACATCCAAAAGAGACGCGAAACCATCACAGAAACATATACAAAAACAACCAAAAGAGACGCGAAACCATCACAGAAACATATACAAAAACAACCAAAAGAGACGCGAAACCATCACAGAAACATATACAAAAACAACCAAAAGAGACGTGAAACCATCACAGAAATATATACAAAAACAACCAAAAGAGACATGAAACCATCACAAAAAAATATACAAAAACAACCAAAAGAGACACGAAACCATCACAGAAACATATACAAAAACAACCAAAAGAGACATGAAACCATCACAGAAACATATACAAAAACAACCAAAAGAGACGCGAAACCATCACAGAAACATATACAAAAACAACCAAAAGAGACGCGAAACCATCACAGAAACATATACAAAAACATCCAAAAGAGACGCGAAACCATCACAGAAAAATATACAAAAACATCCAAAAGAGACGCGAAACCATCACAGAAACATATACAAAAACATCCAAAAGAGACGCGAAACCATCACAGAAAAATATACAAAAACATCCAAAAGAGACGCGAAACCATCACAGAAACATATACAAAAACATCCAAAAGAGACGCGAAACCATCACAGAAACATATACAAAAACAACCAAAAGAGACGCGAAACCATCACAGAAAAATATACAAAAACAACCAAAAGAGACGCGAAACCATCACAGAAAAATATACAAAAACATCCAAAAGAGACGTGAAACCATCACAGAAAAATATACAAAAACATCCAAAAGAGACGCGAAACCATCACAGAAATATATACAAAAACAACCTAAAGAGACGCGAAACCATCACAGAAATATATACAAAAACAACCAAAAGAGACGTGAAACCATCACAGAAATATATACAAAAACATCCAAAAGAGACGCGAAACCATCACAGAAACATATACAAAAACATCCAAAAGAGACGCGAAACCATCACAGAAATATATACAAAAACATCCAAAAGAGACGCGAAACCATCACAGAAATATATACAAAAACAACCAAAAGAGACGCGAAACCATCACAAAAAAATATACAAAAACAACCAAAAGAGACACGAAACCATCACAGAAACATATACAAAAACAACCAAAAGAGACATGAAACCATCACAGAAACATATACAAAAACAACCAAAAGAGACGCGAAACCATCACAAAAAAATATACAAAAACAACCAAAAGAGACACGAAACCATCACAGAAACATATACAAAAACAACCAAAAGAGATGCGAAACCATCACAGAAAAATATACAAAAACATCCAAAAGAGACGCGAAACCATCACAGAAACATATACAAAAACAACCAAAAGAGACGCGAAACCATCACAGAAACATATACAAAAACAACCAAAAGAGACGCGAAACCATCACAGAAACATATACAAAAACAACCAAAAGAGACGTGAAACCATCACAGAAATATATACAAAAACAACCAAAAGAGACATGAAACCATCACAAAAAAATATACAAAAACAACCAAAAGAGACACGAAACCATCACAGAAACATATACAAAAACAACCAAAAGAGACATGAAACCATCACAGAAACATATACAAAAACAACCAAAAGAGACGCGAAACCATCACAGAAACATATACAAAAACAACCAAAAGAGACGCGAAACCATCACAGAAACATATACAAAAACAACCAAAAGAGACGCGAAACCATCACAGAAAAATATACAAAAACATCCAAAAGAGACGCGAAACCATCACAGAAACATATACAAAAACAACCAAAAGAGACACGAAACCATCACAGAAACATATACAAAAACAACCAAAAGAGACGCGAAACCATCACAGAAACATATACAAAAACATCCAAAAGAGACGCGAAACCATCACAGAAAAATATACAAAAACATCCAAAAGAGACGCGAAACCATCACAGAAAAATATACAAAAACATCCAAAAGAGACGCGAAACCATCACAGAAACATATACAAAAACATCCAAAAGAGACGCGAAACCATCACAGAAACATATACAAAAACAACCAAAAGAGACGCGAAACCATCACAGAAAAATATACAAAAACATCCAAAAGAGACGCGAAACCATCACAGAAAAATATACAAAAACAACCAAAAGAGACGCGAAACCATCACAGAAAAATATACAAAAACATCCAAAAGAGACGTGAAACCATCACAGAAAAATATACAAAAACATCCAAAAGAGACGCGAAACCATCACAGAAATATATACAAAAACAACCAAAAGAGACGCGAAACCATCACAGAAAAATATACAAAAACATCCAAAAGAGACGCGAAACCATCACAGAAATATATACAAAAACAACCAAAAGAGACCCGAAACCATCACAGAAATATATACAAAAACATCCAAAAGAGACGCGAAACCATCACAGAAACATATACAAAAACATCCAAAAGAGACGCGAAACCATCACAGAAACATATACAAAAACAACCAAAAGAGACGCGAAACCATCACAGAAACATATACAAAAACAACCAAAAGAGACGCGAAACCATCACAGAAACATATACAAAAACAACCAAAAGAGACGCGAAACCATCACAGAAACATATACAAAAACAACCAAAAGAGACGCGAAACCATCAGAGAAACATATACAAAAACAACCAAAAGAGACGCGAAACCATCACAGAAACATATACAAAAACAACCAAAAGAGACGCGAAACCATCACAGAAAAATATACAAAAACAACCAAAAGAGACGCGAAACCATCACAGAAATATATACAAAAACAACCAAAAGAGACGCGAAACCATCACAGAAACATATACAAAAACATCCAAAAGAGACGCGAAACCATCACAGAAATATATACAAAAACAACCAAAAGAGACGCGAAACCATCACAGAAATATATACAAAAACAACCAAAAGAGACGCGAAACCATCACAGAAAAATATACAAAAACATCCAAAATAGACGCGAAACCATCACAGAAACATATACAAAAACATCCAAAAGAGACGCGAAACCATCACAGAAACATATACAAAAACAACCAAAAGAGACGCGAAACCATCACAGAAACATATACAAAAACAACCAAAAGAGACGCGAAACCATCACAGAAACATATACAAAAACAACCAAAAGAGACGCGAAACCATCACAGAAACATATACAAAAACAACCAAAAGAGACGCGAAACCATCAGAGAAACATATACAAAAACAACCAAAAGAGACGCGAAACCATCACAGAAACATATACAAAAACAACCAAAAGAGACGCGAAACCATCACAGAAAAATATACAAAAACATCCAAAATAGACGCGAAACCATCACAGAAATATATACAAAAACATGCAAAAGAGACGCGAAACCATCACAGAAACATATACAAAAACATCCAAAAGAGACGCGAAACCATCACAGAAACATATACAAAAACAACCAAAAGAGACACGAAACCATCACAGAAAAATATACAAAAACAACCAAAAGAGACACGAAACCATCACAGAAAAATATACAAAAACAACCAAAAGAGACGCGAAACCATCACAGAAATATATACAAAAACAACCAAAAGAGACACGCAACCATCACAGAAAAATATACAAAAACAACCAAAAGAGACACGCAACCATCACAGAAAAATATACAAAAACAACCAAAAGAGACGCGAAACCATCACAGAAACATATACAAAAACATCCAAAAGAGACGCGAAACCATCACAGAAACATATACAAAAACATCCAAAAGAGACGCGAAACCATCACAGAAAAATATCCAAAAACATCCAAAAGAGACGCGAAACCATCACAGAAAAATATACAAAAACATCCAAAAGAGACGCGAAACGTCACAGAAAAATATACAAAAACAACCAAAAGAGACGCGAAACCATCACAGAAACATATACAAAAACAACCAAAAGAGACACGAAACCATCACAGAAACATATACAAAAACAACCAAAAGAGACGCGAAACCATCACAGAAACATATACAAAAACAACCTAAAGAGACGCGAAACCATCACAGAAATATATACAAAAACAACCAAAAGAGACGTGAAACCATCACAGAAATATATACAAAAACAACCAAAAGAGACATGAAACCATCACAGAAACATATACAAAAACATCCAAAAGAGACGCGAAACCATCACAGAAACATATACAAAAACATCCAAAAGAGACGCGAAACCATCACAGAAATATATACAAAAACATCCAAAAGAGACGCGAAACCATCACAGAAATATATACAAAAACAACCAAAAGAGACGCGAAACCATCACAAAAAAATATACAAAAACAACCAAAAGAGACACGAAACCATCACAGAAACATATACAAAAACAACCAAAAGAGACATGAAACCATCACAGAAACATATACAAAAACAACCAAAAGAGACGCGAAACCATCACAAAAAAATATACAAAAACAACCAAAAGAGACACGAAACCATCACAGAAACATATACAAAAACAACCAAAAGAGACGCGAAACCATCACAGAAACATATACAAAAACATCCAAAAGAGACGCGAAACCATCACAGAAACATATACAAAAACAACCAAAAGAGACGCGAAACCATCACAGAAACATATACAAAAACAACCAAAAGAGACGCGAAACCATCACAGAAACATATACAAAAACAACCAAAAGAGACGTGAAACCATCACAGAAATATATACAAAAACAACCAAAAGAGACATGAAACCATCACAAAAAAATATACAAAAACAACCAAAAGAGACACGAAACCATCACAGAAACATATACAAAAACAACCAAAAGAGACATGAAACCATCACAGAAACATATACAAAAACAACCAAAAGAGACGCGAAACCATCACAGAAACATATACAAAAACAACCAAAAGAGACGCGAAACCATCACAGAAACATATACAAAAACATCCAAAAGAGACGCGAAACCATCACAGAAAAATATACAAAAACATCCAAAAGAGACGCGAAACCATCACAGAAACATATACAAAAACATCCAAAAGAGACGCGAAACCATCACAGAAAAATATACAAAAACATCCAAAAGAGACGCGAAACCATCACAGAAACATATACAAAAACATCCAAAAGAGACGCGAAACCATCACAGAAACATATACAAAAACAACCAAAAGAGACGCGAAACCATCACAGAAAAATATACAAAAACAACCAAAAGAGACGCGAAACCATCACAGAAAAATATACAAAAACATCCAAAAGAGACGTGAAACCATCACAGAAAAATATACAAAAACATCCAAAAGAGACGCGAAACCATCACAGAAATATATACAAAAACAACCTAAAGAGACGCGAAACCATCACAGAAATATATACAAAAACAACCAAAAGAGACGTGAAACCATCACAGAAATATATACAAAAACATCCAAAAGAGACGCGAAACCATCACAGAAACATATACAAAAACATCCAAAAGAGACGCGAAACCATCACAGAAATATATACAAAAACATCCAAAAGAGACGCGAAACCATCACAGAAATATATACAAAAACAACCAAAAGAGACGCGAAACCATCACAAAAAAATATACAAAAACAACCAAAAGAGACACGAAACCATCACAGAAACATATACAAAAACAACCAAAAGAGACATGAAACCATCACAGAAACATATACAAAAACAACCAAAAGAGACGCGAAACCATCACAAAAAAATATACAAAAACAACCAAAAGAGACACGAAACCATCACAGAAACATATACAAAAACAACCAAAAGAGATGCGAAACCATCACAGAAAAATATACAAAAACATCCAAAAGAGACGCGAAACCATCACAGAAACATATACAAAAACAACCAAAAGAGACGCGAAACCATCACAGAAACATATACAAAAACAACCAAAAGAGACGCGAAACCATCACAGAAACATATACAAAAACAACCAAAAGAGACGTGAAACCATCACAGAAATATATACAAAAACAACCAAAAGAGACATGAAACCATCACAAAAAAATATACAAAAACAACCAAAAGAGACACGAAACCATCACAGAAACATATACAAAAACAACCAAAAGAGACATGAAACCATCACAGAAACATATACAAAAACAACCAAAAGAGACGCGAAACCATCACAGAAACATATACAAAAACAACCAAAAGAGACGCGAAACCATCACAGAAACATATACAAAAACAACCAAAAGAGACGCGAAACCATCACAGAAAAATATACAAAAACATCCAAAAGAGACGCGAAACCATCACAGAAACATATACAAAAACAACCAAAAGAGACACGAAACCATCACAGAAACATATACAAAAACAACCAAAAGAGACGCGAAACCATCACAGAAACATATACAAAAACATCCAAAAGAGACGCGAAACCATCACAGAAAAATATACAAAAACATCCAAAAGAGACGCGAAACCATCACAGAAAAATATACAAAAACATCCAAAAGAGACGCGAAACCATCACAGAAACATATACAAAAACATCCAAAAGAGACGCGAAACCATCACAGAAACATATACAAAAACAACCAAAAGAGACGCGAAACCATCACAGAAAAATATACAAAAACATCCAAAAGAGACGCGAAACCATCACAGAAAAATATACAAAAACAACCAAAAGAGACGCGAAACCATCACAGAAAAATATACAAAAACATCCAAAAGAGACGTGAAACCATCACAGAAAAATATACAAAAACATCCAAAAGAGACGCGAAACCATCACAGAAATATATACAAAAACAACCAAAAGAGACGCGAAACCATCACAGAAAAATATACAAAAACATCCAAAAGAGACGCGAAACCATCACAGAAATATATACAAAAACAACCAAAAGAGACCCGAAACCATCACAGAAATATATACAAAAACATCCAAAAGAGACGCGAAACCATCACAGAAACATATACAAAAACATCCAAAAGAGACGCGAAACCATCACAGAAACATATACAAAAACAACCAAAAGAGACGCGAAACCATCACAGAAACATATACAAAAACAACCAAAAGAGACGCGAAACCATCACAGAAACATATACAAAAACAACCAAAAGAGACGCGAAACCATCACAGAAACATATACAAAAACAACCAAAAGAGACGCGAAACCATCAGAGAAACATATACAAAAACAACCAAAAGAGACGCGAAACCATCACAGAAACATATACAAAAACAACCAAAAGAGACGCGAAACCATCACAGAAAAATATACAAAAACAACCAAAAGAGACGCGAAACCATCACAGAAATATATACAAAAACAACCAAAAGAGACGCGAAACCATCACAGAAACATATACAAAAACATCCAAAAGAGACGCGAAACCATCACAGAAATATATACAAAAACAACCAAAAGAGACGCGAAACCATCACAGAAATATATACAAAAACAACCAAAAGAGACGCGAAACCATCACAGAAAAATATACAAAAACATCCAAAATAGACGCGAAACCATCACAGAAACATATACAAAAACATCCAAAAGAGACGCGAAACCATCACAGAAACATATACAAAAACAACCAAAAGAGACGCGAAACCATCACAGAAACATATACAAAAACAACCAAAAGAGACGCGAAACCATCACAGAAACATATACAAAAACAACCAAAAGAGACGCGAAACCATCACAGAAACATATACAAAAACAACCAAAAGAGACGCGAAACCATCAGAGAAACATATACAAAAACAACCAAAAGAGACGCGAAACCATCACAGAAACATATACAAAAACAACCAAAAGAGACGCGAAACCATCACAGAAAAATATACAAAAACATCCAAAATAGACGCGAAACCATCACAGAAATATATACAAAAACATGCAAAAGAGACGCGAAACCATCACAGAAACATATACAAAAACATCCAAAAGAGACGCGAAACCATCACAGAAACATATACAAAAACAACCAAAAGAGACGCGAAACCATCACAGAAAAATATACAAAAACAACCAAAAGAGACGCGAAACCATCACAGAAACATATACAAAAACAACCAAAAGAGACGCGAAACCATCACAGAAACATATACAAAAACATCCAAAAGAGACGCGAAACCATCACAGAAAAATATACAAAAACATCCAAAAGAGACGCGAAACCATCACAGAAAAATATCCAAAAATATCCAAAAGAGACGCGAAACCATCACAGAAACATATACAAAAACAACCAAAAGAGACGCGAAACCATCACAGAAACATATACAAAAACAACCAAAAGAGACGCGAAACCGTCACAGAAAAATATACAAAAACAACCAAAAGAGACGCGAAACCATCACAGAAATATATACAAAAACAACCAAAAGAGACGCGAAACCATCACAGAAAAATATCCAAAAACAACCAAAAGAGACACGAAACCATCACAGAAATATAGACAAAAACATCCAAAAGAGACGCGAAACCATCACAGAAAAACAAAGACACAAAAATACCCACAAAAAGATTTAAAAAGCCGTAGAAGTGACATGACCAAGGAAAAGAAAACTACCACAAACTCATTTAATTACAGAAACAAACAATTTTTTTGACTTCAGATATAAAACATCCACAAAAGCCCAAAATAAGCATAAAGTTATGCAGAAGCTACAAAGAAAAAGAAAAGAAAATGACCACCGAAGGGAGACAAAACGAGTGTTTCCCTGTGGACCACAGCGCCCCCGGCGGCCACCAGAGGAACTGCATGACGTTTTAAACGTTCCCAGATGGGGTCGGAAGGGTTCCACAGCTGATGTTTCCGGCCTGGCTGGGAGCTGATGATGGAGACCCTCCCCCACCCGTCCGTCACACAGGGACTCAGCATCAGAGCGGGGGGGGGGGGGGGGGGGGCAAAGGTCTGATGTCACTGATGTGGATTAGTGGCTGTTTGCTCCTCCTGCTCCACTTCAGACACATTTAATAAACTCAGAAAAGATGCCTCAGCTCTGCCTGAGCTTATTTTAGCCCAACAGTCCTTTATTCTCATATCTGGGGCAGAGCCCTCAGTTATCAGGCCCCTCTCTGTGGAACCAGCTGCCAGTTTGGGAGGCAGAGCCTTCAGTTATCAGGCCCCTCTCTGAGGAACCAGAGCCTTCAGATATCAGGCCCCTCTCTGAGGAACCAGAGCCTTCAGTTATCAGGCCCCTCTCTGTGGAACCAGAGCCTTCAGTTATCAGGCCCCTCTCTGTGGAACCAGCTGCCAGTTTGGGAGGCAGAGCCTTCAGTTATCGGGCCCCTCTCTGTGGAACCAGCTGCCAGTTTGGGAGGCAGAGCCTTCAGTTATTAGGCCCCTCTCTGTGGAACCAGCTGCCAGTTTGGGAGGCAGAGCCTTCAGTTATCAGGCCCCTCTCTGTGGAACCAGCTGCCTGTTTGGGAGGCGGAGCCTTCAGTTATCAGGCCCCTCTCTGTGGAACCAGCTGCCAGTTTGGGAGGCGGAGCCTTCAGTTATCAGGCCCCTCTCTGAGGAACCAGAGCCTTCAGATATCAGGCCCCTCTCTGAGGAACCAGAGCCTTCAGATATCAGGCCCCTCTCTGAGGAACCAGAGCCTTCAGTTATCAGGCCCCTCTCTGAGGAACCAGAGCCTTCAGATATCAGGCCCCTCTCTGAGGAACCAGAGCCTTCAGTTATCAGGCCCCTCTCTGTGGAACCAGCTGCCAGTTTGGGAGGCAGAGCCTTCAGTTATCAGGCCCCTCTCTGTGGAACCAGCTGCCAGTTTGGGAGGCAGAGCCTTCAGTTATCAGGCCCCTCTCTGTGGAACCAGCTGCCAGTTTGGGAGGCGGAGCCTTCAGTTATCAGGCCCCTCTCTGTGGGACCAGCTGCCAGTTTGGGAGGCGGAGCCTTCAGTTATCAGGCCCCTCTCTGAGGAACCAGAGCCTTCAGATATCAGGCCCCTCTCTGAGGAACCAGAGCCTTCAGTTATCAGGCCCCTCTCTGTGGAACCAGAGCCTTCAGTTATCAGGCCCCTCTCTGTGGAACCAGCTGCCAGTTTGGGAGGCGGAGCCTTCAGTTATCAGGCCCCTCTCTGTGGAACCAGCTGCCAGTTTGGGAGGCGGAGCCTTCCGTTATCAGGCCCCTCTCTGTGGAACCAGCTGCCAGTTTGGGAGGCGGAGCCTTCAGTTATCAGGCCCCTCTCTGTGGAACCAGCTGCCAGTTTGGGAGGCAGAGCCTTCAGTTATCAGGCCCCTCTCTGTGGAACCAGCTGCCAGTTTGGGAGGCAGAGCCTTCCGTTATCAGGCCCCTCTCTGTGGAACCAGCTGCCAGTTTGGGAGGCAGAGCCTTCAGTTATCAGGCCCCTCTCTGAGGAACCAGCTGCCAGTTTGGGAGGCAGAGCCTTCAGTTATCAGGCCCCTCTCTGTGGAACCAGCTGCCTGTTTGGGAGGCAGAGCCTTCAGTTATCAGGCCCCTCTCTGTGGAACCAGCTGCCAGTTTGGGAGGCGGAGCCTTCAGTTATCAGGCCCCTCTCTGTGGAACCAGCTGCCAGTTTGGGAGGCGGAGCCTTCAGGTATCAGGCCCCTCTCTGTGGAACCAGCTGCCTGTTTGGGAGGCGGAGCCTTCAGTTATCAGGCCCCTCTCTGAGGAACCAGCTGCCAGTTTGGGAGGCAGAGCCTTCAGTTATCAGGCCCCTCTCTGTGGAACCAGCTGCCAGTTTGGGAGGCGGAGCCTTCAGTTATCAGGCCCCTCTCTGTGGAACCAGCTGCCAGTTTGGGAGGCAGAGCCTTCAGTTATCAGGCCCCTCTCTGTGGAACCAGCTGCCAGTTTGGGAGGCAGAGCCTTCAGTTATCAGGCCCCTCTCTGTGGAACCAGAGCCTTCAGTTATCAGGCCCCTCTCTGTGGAACCAGCTGCCAGTTTTAGAGGCAGAGCCTTCAGTTATCAGGCCCCTCTCTGTGGAACCAGCTGCCAGTTTGGGAGGCAGAGCCTTCAGTTATCGGGCCCCTCTCTGTGGAACCAGCTGCCAGTTTGGGAGGCAGAGCCTTCAGTTATTAGGCCCCTCTCTGTGGAACCAGCTGCCAGTTTGGGAGGCAGAGCCTTCAGTTATCGGGCCCCTCTCTGTGGAACCAGCTGCCAGTTTGGGAGGCAGAGCCTTCAGTTATCAGGCCCCTCTCTGTGGAACCAGCTGCCAGTTTGGGAGGCAGAGCCTTCAGTTATCGGGCCCCTCTCTGTGGAACCAGCTGCCAGTTTGGGAGGCAGAGCCTTCAGTTATCAGGCCCCTCTCTACCTAGGAGATCCTAGGTGATGGATCCTGGGTGATGGATCCTGGATGATGGATCCTAGGTGATGGATCCTGGATGATGGATCCTGGGTGATGGATCCTGGGTGATGGATCCTGGGTGATGGATCCTGGGTGATGGATCCTGGGTGATGTATCCTAGGTGATGGATCCTGGGTGATGGATCCTGGGTGATGGATCCTAGGTGATGGATCCTGGGTGATGGATCCTGGGTGATGGATCCTGGGTGATGGATCCTGGGTGATGGATCCTGGATGATGGATCCTAGGTGATGGATCCTGGATGATGGATCCTGGGTGATGGATCCTGGGTGATGGATCCTGGGTGATGGATCCTAGGTGATGGATCCTGGGTGATGGATCCTGGGTGATGGATCCTGGGTGATGGATCCTGGGTGATGGATCCTGGATGATGGATCCTAGGTGATGGATCCTGGATGATGGATCCTGGGTGATGGATCCTGGGTGATGGATCCTGGACGATGGATCCTGGGTGATGGATCCTGGGTGATGGATCCTGGGTGATGGATCCTAGGTGATGGATCCTGGAAGATGTATCCTGGGTGATGGATCTTAGGTGATGGATCCTGGATGATGTATCCTAGGTGATGGATCCTGGGTGATGGATCCTGGGTGATGGATCCTGGGTGATGGATCCTGGGTGATGGATCCTGGATGATGTATCCTGGGTGATGGCTCCTGGGTGATGGATCCTGGGTGATGGATCCTGGATGATGGATCCTGGATGATGGATCCTGGGTGATGGCTCCTGGGTGATGGATCCTGGGTGATGGATCCTGGATGATGGATCCTGGGTGATGGATCCTAGGTGATGGATCCTGGATGATGGATCCTGGATGATGGATCCTAGGTGATGGATCCTGGGTGATGGATCCTGGATGATGGATCCTAGGTGATGGATCCTAGGTGATGGATCCTAGGTGATGGATCCTGGATGATGGATCCTAGGTGATGGATCCTGGATGATGGATCCTGGATGATGGATCCTAGGTGATGGATCCTGGGTGATGGATCCTGGATGATGGATCCTAGGTGATGGATCCTAGGTGATGGATCCTGGGTGATGGATCCTGGATGATGGATCCTGGGTGATGGATCCTGGATGATGGATCCTGGGTGATGGATCCTGGGTGATGGATCCTGGACGATGGATCCTGGGTGATGGATCCTGGGTGATGGATCCTGGGTGATGGATCCTAAGTGATGGATCCTGGATGATGTATCCTAGGTGATGGATCCTGGATGATGTATCCTGGGTGATTGATCCTAAGTGATGGATCCTGGATGATGTATCCTAGGTGATGGATCCTAGATGATGGATCCTGGATGATGTATCCTAGGTGATGGATCCTGGGTGATGGATCCTGGATGATGTATCCTGGGTGATGGATCCTAGGTGATGGATCCTGGATGATGTATCCTAGGTGATGGATCCTGGGTGATGGATCCTGGTTGATGGATCCTAGGTGATGGATCCTGGATGATGTATCCTAGGTGATGGATCCTGGATGATGGATCCTGGGTGATGGATCCTAGGTGATGGATCCTGGATGATGTATCCTAGGTGATGGATCCTGGATGATGGATCCTAGGTGATGGATCCTGGGTGATGGATCCTAGGTGATGGATCCTGGGTGATGGATCCTGGATGATGGATCCTGGATGATGGATCCTGGGTGATGGATCCTGGATGATGGATCCTAGGTGATGGATCCTGGGTGATGGATCCTGGATGATGTATCCTAGGTGATGGATCCTGGGTGATGGATCCTGGTTGATGGATCCTAGGTGATGGATCCTGGATGATGTATCCTAGGTGATGTATCCTAGGTGATGGATCCTGGATGATGGATCCTGGGTGATGGATCCTAGGTGATGGATCCTGGATGATGTATCCTAGGTGATGGATCCTGGATGATGGATCCTGGATGATGGATCCTGGGTGATGGATCCTAGGTGATGGATCCTGGATGATGGATCCTGGATGATGTATCCTGGGTGATGGATCCTGGGTGATGGATCCTGGGTGATGGATCCTGGACGATGGATCCTGGGTGATGGATCCTGGGTGATGGATCCTGGGTGATGGATCCTGGGTGATGGATCCTGGACGATGGATCCTGGGTGATGGATCCTGGGTGATGGATCCTGGATGATGGATCCTGGGTGATGGATCCTGGGTGATGGATCCTGGACGATGGATCCTGGGTGATGGATCCTGGATGATGGATCCTGGGTGATGGATCCTGGATGATGGATCCTAGGTGATGGATCCTGGATGATGGATCCTGGATGATGTATCCTAGGTGATGGATCCTAGGTGATGGATCCTAGGTGATGGATCCTGGATGATGGATCCTGGGTGATGGATCCTGGGTGATGGATCCTGGATAATGGATCCTAGATGATGAATCCTGGGTGATGGATCCTGGAGGATTGATCCTAGGTGATGGATCCTGGATGATGGATCCTGGGTGATGTATCCTGGGTGATGGAACCTGAATTGGGTCTAACTTGGACAACATGTGTTGTGATTTAGTGCTTAATGAATGACACAGAGCTGCAGTGTTGACCCGTGTCCATCATAGGAAGCTCTACGGTGGACAGCAGCATCAGTGAAGATGTCCTGTTCAACCAGGAAACTCTGTGAGTGTTTCCTTGAGTCAGCTCTGAGTTCAGTGATGAACTGAGACAGTGAATGCATCACAGCAGGTCTGGAGGTCCAGTTGTTTGTTGGTAACGCAGCAGCAAAGCGGAGGTCAGATGACTGAATCAACTCTTTAAATGTTAATGAGGTGATATTAGAGGCCAGTCAGGCGTTTACAGTGGCACCAGCACGGGCTGGATGAATTTTACATGAACCGCTGCCTCATCTGTTCCCTGAGCCTCTGCAGTCCATCGGGACTCTGCAGTCCATCGGGGGCTGCTGTGGGGCTCGTTCAGTTTGTTAAAGAGATGTCAGATACATGAAAGCATCTTCTCCGTGGTCGTAAAAATAGATCGGAGCGTCAGAACAGAGCGCGTCACGTGCCCACAGAGCCGTGCTGGCTTTGTGTCCTAATGCACGGATCAAAGGCCTCTGCATCGACCCCGAGGGGCAGCAAAGGGGCAGCAGCACGCCGAGGAGGGGCAGCAGCACGCCGGGGAGGGGCAGCAGCACGCCGAGGAGGGGCAGCAGCACGCCGAGGAGGGGCAGCAGCACGCCGGGGAGGGGCAGCAGCACGCCGGGGAGGGGCAGCAGCACGCCGGGGAGGAGCAGCAGCACGCCGGGGAGGAGCCGAGCGGCAGCAGCTCCTCCTCAGCGGGATCAGAACGGGCCCTTAGAAAGGGGGCCTGGGGGTGGTGTCTGCCTTTTGAAATGTAATAATTTGTGTGCAGGACATATTTTGATACGATTTTTCCTTCTTTGTTTTTCCAACTGTCCTTTTAGGTACATCGGGGGGTTGACCTATCAGATGGTCTGATAAGATACTTGAAGATCTTGCACAAAACACAGAAGTAGACTTTCTTGTTCCACTTCATGGACATTGCTTTTGTGAATGCATCTTGCACAAAGAACATGGCGGAAGCAGAGGTGAGGTCCTTTGCACCAGAAGGCATTCAGGGAGACCTTAGCCCTGGAGTTGGCAGAGACGGGGTCTACCACCACAGCTGAATCTGGGCCATTTCTTGCCAGTCATCACAAACCTGTGCACACATCAGGACGCAGCACAACTGGATGCTGGAGGTGCAGACACTGCCAGACTAAGACTCCTGTGAAGTGTGCCACATGTGATGTGCCTCTCTGCTTTGTGCCAGGCAGAGACCGCTACAATGATTAGCATGTTGCCAACAGCAAATAATGTTAATACAATTGTGAATACTGTTTAGTATGGTTTGCTATGTCATTATTTATGTATATAAACTAATTGCATTTAGACCATAATATTTGTTTGGACTTTTATTGCATGCACAAAGCTCTGGTTGTAGACTAAATGTGTTTGTGCTTCTGATACTCTTTGTCAGTAATTCCCACATAGGATCTGGATGTGGGATAAGACAGTCCCAAGTGTAACCTTTCATTAGAGCCCAAGATCATGACTGTGTGTTGAAGCATTCAGGAATGGCTGGCTCTCCAAATGGCACAGCTTTGGCACAGCTTTGGCACAGCTTTGGCACAGCTTTGGCACAGCTTTGGCACAGCTTTGGCACAGCTTTGGCACAGCTTTGGCACAGCTTTGGCACAGCTTTGGCACACCTGGTCCTATCCTTAGACAAACCTGTACAAAATACTCAGCTTTTGTTGTATTACAGTCAAATTTGAAGTGGGACTAAGTAAGACTTCAGGCTGTGGTCCCATAGTGTTTTTCAGTCCGCAGCCCTATGCTAAAGTCACTTTTATAACACATATTTAGGAAGAAAAATCAGGCAGACATAAAAATCCATCTCTTTCACTGTATTCAAGCTCATATTGCTCTGTGACAGTAGCACTTACAGAGATTCTGACTGTTGTGGGGGGAAATTCAGAGTGTTTTCTTTCAAAAGAGACCTCAACCAGGCCTCTACTCCAAGTGGTTCAAGTGCAGCTTTCAATTTACTTTGGGTATGCTTTTTTTTAGAAGTTGCAGGGAAAAATTGCCCGCCTGTTAAGGGGTTAACCTCTTATTAAAGGAGTAGTGCAACATTTTGATAAGATTCTCTGATAACTCGGGTGCCAACACCAGATGTACAGTTTAAATAACGTTTCCTTTTAATTCCAAGTTTTTAATATCATTAAAAAGCTGAGTTTTTCCCTGTTTTGTCTGAGTTTCTGTTCCATAAACACAGTTTTTATCACCGGCTGAGGACCAGATGATGTTTATTATGGTCCTGATTAATTTGAAAGAGCGTGAACCGTGACGACTGGAGCAGAAAGTCTCTGATAACATCAGAAACGTGACTCAGCAGCCTCAGGAGCCAATCAGAACGCGTCAGAGTGGGACTGAGCGCCCTGAGCTGAACATCATAACCGCAGTAAGTGACCCACATTAAGCCGGTGTGACACCTCAGAGCTGTGGGGAAGCTGGTAAAACCAGCAGGGACTCTGCGGGCTGGAGCTCCTCCTGGTGGCCAGTCTGAGTTACTGCACCTTTTCTCTCCCAGATGTTGCCCGCCACAGCTTCTGCACCTGCTGAGCTTGTTGCTGGGCACCATGAATACCTGCCTCACTTTATTTCACCTGTAACTCACCTTCATGTGATCTGAATTTAGCTCAACATCAACTTTTAATCACCTGTAAAGGTGACGTATTCTGCTCTTTTTAACTACTTTCTGAGGTCTTATTGAGACGGGCTTTGGTTTAAATACGCTCAGCGGTTCTCATTAGCTAAACTGTTAGCGTTAGCTGCTGCTAAAGGAGAAAATAACTCCTTAGAAGTTGGTGTACATCACTTTCATTAGCTAAGCTGTTAGCTTTAGCTGTTAGCGTTAGCTGCTGCTAAAGGAGAAAATAACTCCTTAGAAGTTGGTGTACGTCACTTTCATTAGCTAAGCTGTTAGCGTTAGCTGCTGCTAAAGGAGAAAATAACTCCTGAGAAGTTGGTGTACGTCACCTTCATTAGCTAAGTTGTTAGCTTTAGCTGTTAGCGTTAGCTGCTGCTAAAGGAGAAAATAACTCCTTAGAAGTTGGTGTATGTCGCTTTCATTAGCTAAGCTGTTAGCGTTAGCTGCAGCTAAGCTCAGCCCCTTATCACCTGCTTTTCACCTGTTCTCCGGACGTCCTGCCACACCTGCGTGCACCTACCTGTACGGCATGCTGCTCTGCTCCATGGTGACGTCACACTCCTTCAGGTAGATCTCCAGGCGCCGCCTCTCCATCAGCCTCCTGGCGGCGTCCAGAATGTGAGACGCCAGCATGGACTCCTCCTTGTCCTTCACCTCCCTCCTGCCGTCACTTTTCTCCGGTTTCCCAGAGTTCCTTCTGTTCAGCTTGGGCTTCTTGGTGAAGCCGTACAGCTCCTCCACGCTGAGTTTCCCTCCTTTTCCTCCAGACATCCCCGCTGAAGGTCCAGCGGCTCCGGCTGCTGAAGCCCTGCCGGCAAACATGGTTCCTCCTGAGGTGAAGAAGAGGCTGGAGTCAGGTGACAGGCTGAAAGTTCCTCAGGGCTCCATTCTGGGCCCTCATCCTTTTCCTTTTAAACCAGCTAACTCCACCTGCTAACTCCACCAGCTAACTCCACCTGCTAACCCCACCAGCTAACTCCACCAGCTAACTCCACCTGCTAACTCCACCAGCTAACTCCACCTGCTAACCCCACCAGCTAACTCCACCAGCTAACTCCACCTGCTAACTCCACCAGCTAACTCCACCTGCTAACTCCACCAGCTAACTCCACCTGCTAACTCCACCAGCTAACTCCACCACCTAACTCCACCTGCTAACTCCACCTGCTAACTCCACCAGCTATCGGCCGTGGCTCAGTGGTTAGAGTCGGTCGTCCAATAACCAGAAGGTTGGCGGCTCGATTCCCACTCTCGCCACTCAAAAAAGATTGGTGGATGTGATAGCTGGAGGGGTGTCAGTCCACCTCCTTGTCACGGCTGAGGTGCCCTTGAGCAAGGCACCGTACCCCCCATGCTCCCCGGGCGCTTCATGGCTGCCCACCGCTCCAG
>NC_134524.1:746047-908547 GCF_027942865.1 Odontesthes bonariensis
CCCGGGAGGCTCAGCTCCCTCTAACCTTTCCCGGGAGGCTCAGCTCCCTCTAACCTTTCCTGGGAGGCTCAGCTCCCTCTAACCTTTCCTGGGAGGCTCAGCTCCCTCTAACCTTTCCTGGGAGGCTCAGCTCCCTCTCACCTTTCCCGGGAGGCTCAGCTCCCTCTCACCTTTCCCGGGAGGCTCAGCTCCCTCTCACCTTTCCTGGGAGGCTCAGCTCCCTCTAACCTTTCCTGGGAGGCTCAGCTCCCTCTAACCTTTCCTGGGAGGCTCAGCTCCCTCTAACCTTTCCTGGGAGGCTCAGCCCCCTCTAACCTTTCCTGGGAGGCTCAGCTCCCTCTAACCTTTCCTGGGAGGCTCAGCTCCCTCTAACCTTTCCCGGGAGGCTCAGCTCCCTCTAACCTTTCCTGGGAGGCTCAGCTCCCTCTAACCTTTCCTGGGAGGCTGATAATGTGAACCAGTTGAGGTCAAAATGCTGAAAACCTTCTTACGTTGCTGTAAATGTGCTGCAGCGTCTCTCTGGCGTTGCTCACAGAGAGGTCGGTGTTCATCACAAACTTCAGGCCGCTCGGAGTCTCGTAGTAATGAAGGCGATACCTGCTGGTCTGAAAGGACAGGAAGCCGTCCTTCCTGAGGACGCCGCTAAGGAGCGCACACAGCAACGGGTGGAAGGATGGAAAGGAGGAGAGAAAGAAAAGGAGGAGAGAAGAAAGAAGCTGAAAAAGGAGGGAAAGAAGTGTGGAGTGTGTGTGAGTTCTCTCTGGGTAACTCCCACCACTGGTTACCTGTCCAGGTGTACCCCGCCTAATGCTGCCAAACGGGTAAACTAACTAACAGGTAAACCAACAGGTAAACTAACTAACAGGGAAACTAACGGGTAAACTAACTAACAGGTAAACCAACAGGTAAACTAACTAACAGGTAAACCAACAGGTAAACTAACTAACAGGGAAACTAACGGGTAAACTAACTAACAGGTAAACCAACAGGTAAACTATCAGGTAAACTAACAGGTAAACCAACAGGTAAACTAACTAACAGGGAAACTAACGGGTAAACTAACTAACAGGTAAACCAACAGGTAAACTATCAGGTAAACTAACAGGTAAACCAACAGGTAAACTAACTAACAGGGAAACTAACGGGTAAACTAACTAACAGGTAAACCAACAGGTAAACTAACTAACAGGGAAACTATCAGGTAAACTAACTAACAGGGAAACTAACGGGTAAACTAACTAACAGGTAAACCAACAGGTAAACTATCAGGTAAACTAACAGGTAAACCAACAGGTAAACTAACTAACAGGTAAACCAACAGGTAAACTAACTAACAGGGAAACTAACAGGTAAACTAACTAACAGGTAAACCAACAGGTAAACTATCAGGTAAACTAACAGGTAAACTAACTAACAGGGAAACTAACGGGTAAACTAACTAACAGGTAAACCAACAGGTAAACTAACTAACAGGTAAACCAACAGGTAAACTAACTAACAGGGAAACTAACAGGTAAACCAACAGGTAAACTGTCAGGTAAACTGTCAGGTAAACTGTCAGGTAAACTGTCAGGTAAACTAACTAACAGGTAAACTAACTAACAGGTAAACCAACAGGTAAACTGTCAGGTAAACTGTCAGGTAAACTAACTAACAGGTAAACTAACTAACAGGTAAACCAAAAGGTAAACTATCAGGTAAACTAACAGGTAAACTAACTAACAGGGAAACTAACGGGTAAACTAACTAACAGGTAAACCAACAGGTAAACTAACTAACAGGTAAACCAACAGGTAAACTAACTAACAGGGAAACTAACAGGTAAACTAACTAACAGGTAAACCAACAGGTAAACTGTCAGGTAAACTGTCAGGTAAACTGTCAGGTAAACTAACTAACAGGTAAACCAAAAGGTAAACTATCAGGTAAACTAACTAACAGGGAAACTAACGGGTAAACTAACTAACTAACTAACTAACTAACTAACTAACTAACTAACTAACATGTAAACTAACTGGTAAACCAACTAACTAACTAACAGGTAAACAAACTAACGGGTAAACTAACTAACTAGCTAACTAACTAACTAACCAATTAACTAACTAACAAACAGGTAAACCAACTAACTAACTAACAGGTAAACCAACTAACAGGTAAACCAACAGGTAAACTAACTAACGTTATACTAACTAACAGGTAAACTAACAGTTAAACAAACCAACAGGTAAACTAACTAACAGGTAAACCAACAGGTAAACTAAGAGGTAAACAAACCAACAGGTAAACTAACAGGTAAACAAACTAACAGGTAAACTAACAGGTAAACAAACTAACAGGTAAACTAACAGGTAAACAAACTAACAGGTAAACTAACAGGTAAACAAACTAACAGGTAAACAGCTGTTTGGCGGATACATGTCCAGAGGAGACATCTTGCTGACGAAGGAGCGGATGGAGAACAGCATCCCGTACATCAGTTTGTACTCCTGCAGAGACACGAACACACACTGTTTACCGCAACACACACACTTTGTTTGTTTATTTGTTTGTTTGTTTGTTTACATTGTGCTCCTCACCTCATCCTTGGAGATCCCCGCCTGCTTCTTGCGGTTCCACTCATTATAGTACAAACAGTTTCCACTGCGGTCAAAGATGTACAAGTTGTGAACCGTCATCTGAGGCACAAACACACAAACAAAAAATAAAATCAATACATTCACGCCTAATCAATAACTATGATGACATTAGCCAAACTGAAGAGGATCTCCGATATTTTCTATGAAAAAGATAATGTTTTGCTATAGGTGAGTTAAAATTGGACGTTTTTTAAATGGAGTCTGGTTGATCGGAACATTCAGACGACACCAGACAGAAAGAAATGACTTAAATCAGTTAAAATCCAACTTAAACTGAACACTTTAGTCCAACAGATGAACGGTGCAACATTTAGATGCAAAATATTAACAAATAAACCTTTAAAAATATGGCAATTCAAAAAATGTTTATATCGGCAAGTGTTTACCTTTCCTTCCTGTCTGTGGCAGGACCCGACTGTAGAGGTGTCCGCTAAGGTGCCAGAACAACTTCTTTCGTAGAATTCTACAAAGTTACATTTTTGTTTCTTAGATGCAAGACCACTGAATACTAAAATATGACGTACAAATAAAGTCCACACTATTTTCTGTGATTTTAGTCTGAAGCTAAACTCCTTCGCTCGTTGTGTAAAAATAGATAAATCCAAGCGGCATCAACGGGCAGCTCTGCTCGTGTCGGTTCATCAAATAAAGAAAAGATGGCGGCAGTAGCGTCTATGATGCCGATGTTCGGACAGCAAATTTCTTCTAAAAACGACATGGTCCCCGATTGGCTCGGTCAGGAAGTTAGCACCGGGGTGAGTGAAGGGCTGTGGGGCAAGCGGGCCGGACTGGGCCCGGTTCTGTCCGGTTGGGAAGGTTTTAATAAGCAGACGGCGGCTGAATGAGACAGCAGTTCTGGGGGAGCTAACGGCGGCTAACGTTAGCTCCCGTTAGCTCCCGTTAACTCCCGTTAAACCTCAGTTTCATTTAAAAAGGAGGTCCAGACCAGCAGGAATCAGAACCCCACTACTTTCAGTTTTAGTTGACGGTCTGAAACACACCGAGGACCCAGATGAGGATTTTAAAGCGCGCTTGAAACGGGCTTGCGAGCTAACGGTTGCTAACAATTTCCATTGTCGGACAGGGATAATAGAAACAGTTCCAAATGACTATTAATCCAGTTTAAATGACTGTTAATCCACTTTAAATCTGTTTTTAATCTAGTTTAAATCAGACTGTTAATCCAGTTTAAATCAGACTGTTAATCAAGTTCAAATCTGTTTTTAATCCAGTTTAAATCGGACTGTTAATCAAGTTTAAATCTGTTTTTTAATCCAGTTTAAATCAGACTATTAATCCAGTTTAAATCAGACTGTTATTCCAGTTTAAATCAGACTGATAATCCAGTTTAAATCAGACTGTTAATCCAGTTTAAATCGCTGTTAATCTAGTTGAAATTACTGTTAATCCAGTTTAAATTACTGTTAATCCAGTTTAAATCAGACTGTTAATCCAGTTTAAATCACTGTTAATCTAGTTGAAATTACTGTTAATCCAGTTTAAATCAGACTGTCAATCCAGTTTAAATCAGACTGTTAATCCAGTTTAAATCAGACTGTTAATCCAGTTTAAATCAGACTGTCAATCCAGTTTAAATCAGACTGTTAATCCAGTTTAAATCAGACTGTTAATCCAGTTTAAATCAGACTTTTAATCCAGTTTAAATCAGACTGTTAATCCAGTTTAAATCAGAGTTTAAATCTGTTTTTAATCTAGTTTAAATCAGACTATTAATCCAGTTTAAATTACTGTTAATCCAGTTTAAATCTGTTTTTAAATCCAGTTTAAATCAGACTGTTAAGGGCGGTTTATGGTCGGAAACCAGGTCGTCTGCGTGTGTGTCGCAGTTAACGCAGACATGCCCCCCCCCACGCAGACACTCTGGTGCACCTCCCCAAAATTGTAAAGGGCGGTTTATGCTTTCGACGCATAGCCTCTGCAACCGTCAAATCTGTCTGCGCGACCACGCCCCCCGCGCAGAGGCACCCGTCGTCGCGCACCTCAAAAAAATCCTGACTACACGTCGGACGGACGCAAACCCACGCAGAGCTCAAGCGGAAGTGCGCAGACAAAAAGCAGCTGTGATTGGTCCTTGGTGTGCCTTTCCGGTTGTCTGTGTGACCACCTACGCTTCCTCCTTTGCATTTTCGCCAACTCCAATAAAAGAAGCTGTTCTTCTTCGATGTCGAGCAACTCCAGATCCATATCTTGCATTGTTGTTTTGAAAGATAAACACTTCCGCCGGCGCCGCCGAAGTCAGGGCTCCAGAGTGCGACCAATTTGTTCGCAGATGCGACCTATTTTCTCAATGGTGCGCCTAAAAAAAATCTCAGGGTGCACCGGTGCAACCACCCGTTCGAGGGGGAAAAAAAGACAGACAAGAGAGGTGATGAACCTCGGCCGTCAGATAAACAGTGGATGTAGCCGCAGGTGATAAGATGAAAAGAACGATTGACAACTTTTTGGTTAAGTTAAGGCCTGATTCGTCCGAAAATAATCACAACCAATGCTCTGACACGGAGCCATCAACCTCCCACGTTATGTCAAGCCCAGGTCCAGAGCTAGCATCAGATAATGAGCTAGCATCCGGAGCTAGCATCAGATAATGAGCCACATACGATCGACTCCGAGCCAGAACCAACTCAAATTAAAAGGGGTAAAGTGTATACATTTGTAAGAGAGTGGCTTGAGCAGTTTCCCTGGCTAAGATGCAGTAAAGCCGATAATATAATGCACTGTGTGTACTGTAAAGTGTGGTAATAGTGCATTTGTGACTGGTTCTAATACATTTCGAATTGAAAAAGCACAACGCATCTATGAAACACATCACCTGCTCAGTGTCCCCGCTGCCTTTCAGCGGCAGCAGCAGCTGAAAGCACCTGATCGTTCAGGAATGTGTCGGTGTGTACGGCCTAATCTTGAGGAGAGGAAGACCGGTGAATATACTGATATATATATTTAACCCAACTCAGTGTTTCCCACAGATGTGAAGGCAATGTGTGGTGGTGGTGGGCCACGGGGGGGGTGTAAAAAATTCTTCAAAATAATTCCTTCGTTAATAATTGGTTACACAGAACTTTATTGTATTAACCCATAAGAACCCAGACCCATTTCTACTTAAATTAAAATTAAGGGGGTTATAACAGACTAAATAGACCAATTTTTTTCCAGAATACCCCCCCCCACTGTCAGACATCTGCAATGTGACATATATGTCACATTGGGAGTTAAGAACCTGGATAATTTCTCCATCAAGGAAAATGATGGGGGACGTGAGGATGTGTGACACCTGTGTGGGTAACACAGGTGCGGCTTATCTGCAGATTTTCACATCTTCATTGTAAACAAATGAATAACATTAATTACACTGGTGGGACTGTTCAGCTGTTTCAGACTGATACCTCCGGTTCAGGCTGCTCCTCATCCTCAACACGCACGTCTCTCTTTCAATCGAAGAAAATATTTTTCAATACTCATCTGGATTGAAGCAGCAAACATTCAGTGTAAGAGTTTAAAAAACTACTTTATTTGATTCACAGCTGCTAGTGTTTAGACCTCGACAACCCAACTACATTTTTTTTTTTTTTTTACGGCAAACTTGCGACTAGTTAACTTTATAAAGAAGGCGTAATCGCGTGTTTGCTATGGGTCGGGTCGGGACAACATTGTATTCAAAATATAAAATATTTTTATAGGACTTTTTAATGTGTGATTTTATAAAGGTGCACGTGATACCAACCTTTCGTGAATTTCGCCAGCCGTCTTCTTTCGGTTGAGCCAGAGCTATAGAGCTAATCTAACGCGACGCTGAAGCTAGCAAGCTTCCAGGGAAGCACGGAGGGGAGGGGCTGTGTGTGTGAGTAGGCTATGCGAGAGAGACGCGAGGGACAGAGAGACGGAGGGAGAGCAGCAAGGAAATGCAGCTTGACGAATACGAGTATTTTTTAAAAAGCGTTAAAAAAATAATAATAACGAAACGCAATATGTGGCGGCCGGTGTTTAATCTGTGGCGCACCGCCACGAATTAGTCTATGTGTGGGAAACACTGCAACTACAGGAGTTGGCCATCCGAGGGTTATGTGACTGCAATGGAGCATTGTCCATAAGACATTGAGCCATGAGATGTTCAGTTTGAAGCCCTTAAAACCCTTGCAATTTTAATTTAGATTTTCTTTTTATTTCATTTATCTTGAGATGATTTAAGTTTAAATTTCAGGTCAGTGAAGCACTTTAAGCACCAACACTTTTTCAGTAATTTTCAGTAAGTAGTTAGTAAGTTAAGTTCAGTAAGTTTGTAGAATTGTGCTTCAAATAAAGAACTTTATTTTGACCAGATTGCTAGTTAATAGACATATATGGACAGCGATTTTAAAATAAATAAAGTGAACCTGTAAAACTGCGGTGTTAAATGCAATGCGATTGAAAATTTGGGTGCACCTAACTTTTGTGCTGGTGCACCTAAGAAAAAAAGTTAGGCGCACCAGTGCAACCAGTGTAAAAAATTAGTCTGGAGCCCTGGAAGTTCTCGTCACCGCCCACCGAAATTCTCGCGAGTTCTCGAATACTTTTGGGGGGATACTGCTGTGCGTCCCTAGAAATTCCAGACCGAGGGCGCAGATGCATACCCAGGCTCCGCCCTCGCAGTGACGCAACACCTTCGGCTCTGCTACACTTACTCAGGCCAACTGCTCATTCAGGTGGATTCGAGTTCCCGAAAAAATGGGAACTCCACCCACTTTGTCGGGAAGCAATCAACTTTGAGCAGCGGCAACCAAGGCGGGTTCAAGGTAGTGACGTGGTTGAACTGCCACTCAACCCATGGATTGTACACGGAAGCGCTTCATTCAATATCAACATGGAGCAGCGTCAAGCTTTTGACACTGCTGTAGATGCTGTAATGAAAGTGTTCGACGGGAGATTCTCGTTAAAAATCGAGCAAAGAACAGCCCTTGAATCATTTCTTGACAGGAAAGACGTTTTCGCCTTGCTCCCTACTGGCTTTGGTAAGAGTTTAATCTACCAGTTAGCCCCGCTGGTAGCTAAATCATACGTCAGAGGAAAGAGTGGTGTGATTGGCTTAAGCTTAGGCACAGCCTTTTCTGGCCACAACCAGTAGCAACCCGAGGGAGGCGGGTTGACCAGGCCATTTCGAATCGTATTCGTTATGGTCTTGGTCAGACCAGAATCTCGAAGAGATTTGAAAGTCTATGTTAATCAGGCTAGCAGATGCATAACAGCAAAACTGGTTCGCGACCAGACCCAAGCGACAATTGATGTGTGCAGTTGCAGAAGTATAATTTGCCCTTTACTCCCCGCAGACGTGCCGCAGATATCGTCGCAGGGAGGAGAGAAAGGAGGCCTCTGATTGGTCAACTCTACATCTGCTCTACACTATGCGTATTTCCGGTTTGCTAACCGGCTAATGGTGACGCTAACCGTGCTAACCGTGACGCTTCTTTCGCCTCTCTGCCATTTCCAGTAGTAGCAATATTTCTTCTATTTCTAGATCGATCAGCTGCATCTCAATCAAAGTGCGCATTCGTCCAGTCGCCGTTGTTGTTGAATGACCTCCGTAACCGGAAGAGAAACACGCCACCCACCACACCCACAATCCTAGCTTGTTCGTGATTGTCCCTCTTGCGTTGTGGCGTGGGATTAACATAGCGCAGACCGCGCTTCAAAATTGGGCATAAATCAAAAATAACTGCGTCATGTCTGCGACACACTGCTGCGAGAGTATACACGGCCCTTTAATCCAGTTTAAATTACTGTTAATCCAGATAATAGAAACAGATCTGTCCGATAATTGGCTCACCTGATTAAATAACATGGAAAGGCTTCAGATGAGGGTTAACCCTAACCCGAATACGGGGTTTAATGTGTTTGTGGCAGCGTGTCCGGTAATGGGAGTAAAGAGATGAAGGAAAAGGCTAATTCCCTGTTGTTTAGGTCCAGTTTAAAAACACAGTGCTGGTCATTCTGCTAACCTTTTTGTTTCCCGTGCGTCAGACCACCATCATGGCGGTGGAGTATGATGGAGGAGTGGTGATTGGAGCCGACTCCCGCACCACCACAGGGTGAGAACATCAGATACACTGGAAATTAACTGTTAAAACTGTCAGGTTATTAACGTCCGTCTGTCCGTCCATCAGAGCGTACATCGCCAACAGAGTCACGGACAAGCTGACCCCGATCCACGACCGGATCTTCTGCTGCAGGTCAGTCCTCCTCCTGCTCTAACAGGTTCTAACTCTGTAAGATGTAACGGGTTCTAACTCTGTAAGATCTAACGGGTTCTAACTCTGTAAGATGTAACTGGTTATAACTCTGTAAGAAGTAACGGGTTCTAACTCTGTAAGACCTAACGGGTTCTAACTCTGTAAGACGTAACGGGTTCTAACTCTGTAAGACCTAACGGGTTCTAACTCTGTAAGACCTAACAGGTTCTAACTCTGTAAGATGTAACGGGTTCTAACTCTGTAAGATCTAACGGGTTCTAACTCTGTAAGACCTAACGGGTTCTAACTCTGTAAGACCTAACGGGTTCTAACTCTGTAAGACCTAACAGGTTCTAACTCTGTAAGATGTAACAGGTTCTAACTCTGTAAGACCTAACGGGTTCTAACTCTGTAAGATCTAACGGGTTCTAACTCTGTAAGACCTAACGGGTTCTAACTCTGTAAGACCTAACGGGTTCTAACTCTGTAAGATGTAACAGGTTCTAACTCTGTAAGATCTAACAGGTTCTAACTCTGTAAGATGTAACAGGTTCTAACTCTGTAAGATCTAACGGGTTCTAACTCTGTAAGATGTAACGGGTTCTAACTCTGTAAGACCTAACAGGTTCTAACTCTGTAAGACCTAACGGGTTCTAACTCTGTAAGATGTAACGGGTTCTAACTCTGTAAGACCTAACAGGTTCTAACTCTGTAAGACCTAACGGGTTCTAACTCTGTAAGATCTAACGGGTTCTAACTCTGTAAGACCTAACGGGTTCTAACTCTGTAAGACCTAACGGGTTCTAACTCTGTAAGACCTAACGGGTTCTAACTCTGTAAGATCTAACGGGTTCTAACTCTGTAAGACCTAACGGGTTCTAACTCTGTAAGATCTAACGGGTTCTAACTCTGTAAGATCTAACGGGTTCTAACTCTGTAAGATGTAACGGGTTCTAACTCTGTAAGACCTAACGGGTTCTAACTCTGTAAGATGTAACGGGTTCTAACTCTGTAAGACCTAACAGGTTCTAACTCTGTAAGACCTAACGGGTTCTAACTCTGTAAGACCTAACGGGTTCTAACTCTGTAAGATGTAACGGGTTCTAACTCTGTAAGACCTAACAGGTTCTAACTCTGTAAGATCTAACGGGTTCTAACTCTGTAAGATCTAACAGGTTCTAACTCTGTAAGATCTAACAGGTTCTAACTCTGTAAGATGTAACGGGTTCTAACTCTGTAAGATGTAACGGGTTCTAACTCTGTAAGATCTAACGGGTTCTAACTCTGTAAGATCTAACGGGTTCTAACTCTGTAAGATCTAACGGGTTCTAACTCTGTAAGATCTAACAGGTTCTAACTCTGTAAGATCTAACAGGTTCTAACTCTGTAAGATGTAACAGGTTCTAACTCTGTAAGACCTAACAGGTTCTAACTCTGTAAGATGTAACGGGTTCTAACTCTGTAAGATCTAACAGGTTCTAACTCTGTAAGATGTAACGGGTTCTAACTCTGTAAGATCTAACAGGTTCTAACTCTGTAAGATGTAACGGGTTCTAACTCTGTAAGACGTAACGGGTTCTAACTCTATAAGACCTAACGGGTTCTAACTCTATAAGACGTAACGGGTTCTAACTCTGTAAGATCTAACGGGTTCTAACTCTGTAAGACGTAACGGGTTCTAACTCTGTAAGATCTAACAGGTTCTAACTCTGTAAGATCTAACAGGTTCTAACTCTGTAAGATGTAACGGGTTCTAACTCTGTAAGATGTAACGGGTTCTAACTCTGTAAGACCTAACGGGTTCTAACTCTGTAAGACGTAACGGGTTCTAACTCTGTAAGACGTAACGGGTTCTAACTCTATAAGACCTAACGGGTTCTAACTCTATAAGACCTAACGGGTTCTAACTCTGTAAGACCTAACGGGTTCTAACTCTGTAAGATGTAACGGGTTCTAACTCTGTAAGATCTAACAGGTTCTAACTCTGTAAGATGTAACGGGTTCTAACTCTGTAAGATGTAACGGGTTCTAACTCTGTAAGATGTAACAGGTTCTAACTCTGTAAGATCTAACAGGTTCTAACTCTCTAAGATGTAACGGGTTCTAACTCTATAAGATCTAACAGGTTCTAACTCTGTAAGATGTAACGGGTTCTAACTCTGTAAGATCTAACAGGTTCTAACTCTGTAAGATGTAACAGGTTCTAACTCTGTAAGATGTAACGGGTTCTAACTCTGTAAGATCTAACAGGTTCTAACTCTGTAAGATCTAACAGGTTCTAACTCTGTAAGATGTAACGGGTTCTAACTCTGTAAGGTCTAACGGGTTCTAACTCTGTAAGATCTAACAGGTTCTAACTCTGTAAGATGTAACGGGTTCTAACTCTGTAAGGTCTAACTGGTTCTAACTCTGTAAGATGTAACAGGTTCTAACTCTGTAAGATGTAACGGGTTCTAACTCTGTAAGATCTAACAGGTTCTAACTCTGTAAGATGTAACGGGTTCTAACTCTGTAAGATGTAACGGGTTCTAACTCTGTAAGATGTAACGGGTTCTAACTCTGTAAGACCTAATGGGTTCTAACTCTGTAAGATGTAACAGGTTCTAACTCTGTAAGATCTAACGGGTTCTAACTCTGTAAGATCTAACGGGTTCTAACTCTGTAAGACCTAACGGGTTCTAACTCTGTAAGACCTAACGGGTTCTAACTCTGTAAGACCTAATGGGTTCTAACTCTGTAAGACCTAACGGGTTCTAACTCTGTAAGACCTAACGGGTTCTAACTCTGTAAGATCTAACGGGTTCTAACTCTGTAAGACGTAACGGGTTCTAACTCTGTAAGACGTAACGGGTTCTAACTCTGTAAGATCTAACGGGTTCTAACTCTGTAAGATCTAACGGGTTCTAACTCTGTAAGACGTAACGGGTTCTAACTCTGTAAGACGTAACGGGTTCTAACTCTGTAAGATCTAACGGGTTCTAACTCTGTAAGATCTAACGGGTTCTAACTCTGTAAGACGTAACGGGTTCTAACTCTGTAAGATCTAACGGGTTCTAACTCTGTAAGATCTAACGGGTTCTAACTCTGTAAGATCTAACGGGTTCTAACTCTGTAAGATCTAACGGGTTCTAACTCTAAGATCTAACGGGTTCTAACTCTGTAAGATCTAACGGGTTCTAACTCTGTAAGATCTAACGGGTTCTAACTCTGTAAGACCTAACGGGTTCTAACTCTGTAAGACGTAACGGGTTCTAACTCTGTAAGACGTAACGGGTTCTAACTCTGTAAGATCTAACGGGTTCTAACTCTGTAAGATCTAACGGGTTCTAACTCTGTAAGATCTAACGGGTTCTAACTCTGTAAGATCTAACGGGTTCTAACTCTGTAAGATCTAACGGGTTCTAACTCTGTAAGATCTAACGGGTTCTAACTCTGTAAGATCTAACAGGTTCTAACTCTGTAAGATGTAACGGGTTCTAACTCTGTAAGATGTAACGGGTTCTAACTCTGTAAGATCTAACAGGTTCTAACTCTGTAAGATGTAACGGGTTCTAACTCTGTAAGATCTAACAGGTTCTAACTCTGTAAGATCTAACGGGTTCTAACTCTGTAAGATCTAACGGGTTCTAACTCTGTAAGATGTAACGGGTTCTAACTCTGTAAGATGTAACGGGTTCTAACTCTGTAAGATCTAACAGGTTCTAACTCTGTAAGATGTAACGGGTTCTAACTCTGTAAGATCTAACAGGTTCTAACTCTGTAAGACCTAACGGGTTCTAACTCTGTAAGATCTAACGGGTTCTAACTCTGTAAGACCTAACGGGTTCTAACTCTAGAGGAGAACCCACCGGGCTCCCTCAGAGGAGAACCCGCCGGGCTCCTTCAGAGGAGAACCCGCCGGGCTCCTTCAGAGGAGAACCCGCCGGGCTCCTTCAGAGGAGATCCATTTTCATCTTGTCACTCTGTAGGAGGTCAGATTTATTTATCAGGTGTTCCAGAACAACTTGGAGTGTTTTTAAGGAACCCCGTAGAACAATTTTCTAAGAGCTAACCAGCTAAGTCCAAACCAGCTAAGAGCTAACCAGCTAAGTCCAAACCCGCTAAGAGCCAACCAGCTAACCAGCTAACAGCTAACCAGCTAAGAGCTAACCAGCTAAGTCCAAACCCGCTAAGAGCCAACCAGCTAACCAGCTAACAGCTAACCAGCTAAGAGCTAACCAGCCCACAGAGTTCTGAGGTGAACTGGCTGCTTTATGTTCTCTCTCTGAGCTCCGGCGTCCTACTCGAAGCTCTCGGCTTTAAGAGCTAACCAGCTGATGTTTCTGTGGCTGAACTGGTGACCTCAGAAAGTCTGTCCCGTGTTTAACCAGGTGAACCAGGTGAGTGTGGTCACATGACCTGCGTTCTGTGTTCCTGCAGGTCGGGGTCGGCCGCTGACACTCAGGCCATCGCTGACGTCGTCGCCTACCAGCTGGGTTTCCACAGGTAACTCGCAGTTTGATCAACAGCTCCATCGTCCGGTTGAGTTAAAACTCACCTGCGTTTACCTGTGACTCCGCCCCCTCAGCATCGAGCTGGACGAGCCCCCGCTGGTGGAGACGGCCGCCAACCTGTTCAGAGCGAGTTGTTACCGCTACAGGGAGGAGCTGACGGCTGGGATCCTGGTGGCCGGCTGGGACCGGAGGAAGGGCGGACAGGTGAGCAGACACCTGCCACGTGCACGTGTGCATCTGCGCGTGCACGTGTAAATTACTGTTAATCCAGTTTAAATTACTATTAATCCAGTTTAAATTACTGTTAATCTAGTTTAAATTACTGTTAATCCAGTTTAAATTACTGTTAATCCAGTTTAAATTACTATTAATCCAGTTTAAATTACTGTTAATCCAGTTTAAATTACTGTTAATCCAGTTTGAATTACTATTAATCTAGTTTAAATTACTGTTACTCTAGTTTAAATTACTGTTAATCTAGTTTAAATAACTGTTAATCCAGTTTAAATAACTGTTAATCTAGTTTAAATTACTGTTACTCTAGTTTAAATTACTGTTAATCTAGTTTAAATAACTGTTAATCCAGTTTAAATTACTGTTAATCCAGTTTAAATTACTATTAATCCAGTTTAAATTACTGTTAATTTAGTTTAAATTACTGTTAATCTAGTTTAAATTACTGTTAATCCAGTTTAAATTGCTGTTAATCCAGTTTAAATTACTGTTTATCTAGTTTGAATCTGTTTTTAATCCAGTTTAAATCCGACTGTTAATCCAGTTTAAATCCAGTTTAAATCAGACTGTTGATCCAGTTTAAATCCGAGTGTTGATCCAGTTTAAATCCGAGTGTTGATCCAGTTTAAATGTTTTTAATCCGGTTTAAATCACTGTTGATCCAGTTTAAATCAGACTGTTGATCCAGTTTAAATCAGACTGTAGATCCAGTGTAAATCAGACTGTAGATCCAGTGTAAATCAGACTGTTGATCCAGTGTAAATCAGACTGTTGATCCAGTTTAAATCAGAGTGTTGATCCAGTGTAAATCAGACTGTTAATCCAGTTTAAATCCAGTTTTGATGTAAAATGTGTAAATGTAAAAGTTGTAGTTTTAATCCGGTGTGAGGCTGACGGCGCTCTCACCTGTCGCAGGTGTACTCTGTTCCCATTGGTGGGATGATGGTGAGGCAGCCGGTGTCGGTGGGCGGCAGCGGCAGCTCCTACATCTACGGCTTCATGGACTCCAACTACAAACCGGGAATGAGCAAAGAGCAATGTTTGGAGATCACTGCTACAGGTACGCTGCTGCTGCAAGGCATGCTGGGAGCTGGAGTCCTCTGCGCTCTGACTGACTGTGTCTCACCTCTGTCTCTCCTGCGCAGCGCTGTCTCTGGCCATGGAGAGGGACGGCTCCAGCGGGGGGGTGATCCGACAGGCGTCCATCTCCGAGGACGGCGTGGAGCGGCGCGTCATCCTGGGGAACCAGCTGCCCAAGTTCTCCACCCACTGAGCGCGCTCAGTAGCTCTGTTGTGTTAATAAAGTTTCACTTGGTCTCTCAGCTGTCCTCCTCTTATTGAGCTCCAACAGTGTTAAAGGGGACGTGCAGTTCCCTCAGAGTCCAGCAGGTGGAGACAGGTGCACTTTTATGACCTGAGGCGGGTTCTAACTCACTCGGTCTGTTTCTGGGTCCATAAGGTGGGTGGGACGGTCAGAACCGGGGGGGGGGGGGTATTCACTTCAGTTTTAATCCAGTTTAAAGTCTGAATCCAGTTTTAAATTTTAATCCAGTTTAAAGTTTTAATCCAGGTAAGCAAACTGTGATGACTTTTACCTTGATATTTTAGCTCGGGTGTAGGCCGATGTACTTTGTCTGCCGTTAGGTGTGATGAAAACAGAAGAACGCCACTTTGCAGAAGCCTGTGCTAGGCAGTTTATGGAGGTCGCTAATCTGTGGGGGATAGTTGACAAAATCTGCTCTGTTGGAACAGACAGCGCTCCTGATATGGCGGCCGCAGGGAGGATACTGCCCTTCCAGCATCTGCCGTGTGTCGCACATGTTGTACAGAGAGCGATTGTGATGTCACTGCGAGATGGTGGGACATTTCAAACACAGTCCGGCCAACGCAGACGAGCTGAAAGTCCAGCAAACCTCCCTTGAGCAAGTTCAGGAGCCGCTCGTGCAAGATGTTCCAACACGGTGGAATTCCACCCTCGAGATGATCAAGCGTGGCGCAACAGAGACGCACTGCACACAAGCAACAGCAGCACCACCTGGCCCTCCCAACCAGTGCTGAGTATGAGAAGTTGGCGAAGCTAGAGAAACTGCTGAAGCCATGCATGTGAATAAAGGCGGTAGCATGGTTGCCGCGTCTGTCACGGCGGTGTCGCACCGTGACGTCAAAATGGCGTTTCAGGCCTGGCGCTTCCCTTGAAAAGACGGCGCAGCGCGGTGTCGTGCACCAGTCGATTTTTGTAACTTGGCGGCGCCGAGCACAACGAACCGGATGGACCGATGTGAGACCAGGCTCAGTCAGGAGGTGCGTTTGTACAGCAGCTGTACGAAACTGCAGAGAAACAGCACAGGGAGCACGTAAACTCCCCAAACTGGTGCACAGAGATGGGCAGAACTTTGGTAGCCTGACTACGTCATACTCACGATTCTAGTCAGAATGTGAGTCTGATACCGCTCAATAGAGATTTGGGTATGGGGCGTGTTTCAACCGAACCAGGAGAAAAAATGCCTCTTCGCTCAATTGGACAGACCTACAACCAATCAGAGCAACGTAGTATGTGACGTAGATTTAGCGACACACACTTGTTGTAGGAAGGACGGCAAAAACATCTTTTCTATCGATAAAAGCCTTTATCACGTTCCTCTGTTCGTCTTTCAAAATGAATGCAATGTGGAGATCCTGTAGAACAGACTCGATGGCAGAATCCACACGCCCTAGCTCTCCAGCGGCAGCCGTGTTCAGCTCTTTAGTGACATAGTCGATAATGTCCCTGTTGATCATCTGTCCATCATCGTATAAAGTCCGCCCTGGCAATCTGATTGGTCCGACCAATTCTTGGTCGGGCATAATGATTTCCCAACTGAGCAGAGCCAGACCGAACTTCCCGACCAAATCTTTTATGGGCGGGGCTAAGTTCGGCTGGCACCCAGGCTAGAACTTTGGGGAAAGAGGGAGAGTTCTGTAAGAATGTGTGGAAGAAGCTACGGGACAGATACGTGAAGGCAAAGAAGAGGGCAGAGACTCTGTTGATGCCGGGGGCTTCAGACCTTCACCTCTATTAACTGAATTAAAAGATTAAAATGATCCGAAAACTGCAGCAGCATCATTAATTACAGTATTCTTGCTCTTGACAGCGGCATTGTTTTCTTCTCCACTTTCGTGGTTGTAGAATAGAGGTAACCTTCACGTAGCAGCGCCACCTCTGTGACGGAGAAAATTGCAACTACTGGCGCGCAACGACTTGTGCCACTATATAGGGTCCTATGGCGGGCACGAACTCGTGACGTCATCAACACCGCTCGCGCGAGCAGACGCAGCAACCATGCTAGAGCCAAGCTGCTCTGCCTGCTGCGTGTACACCAAGAGCGACCTCGCTGGAGAAGCTTCGCTTGAGAATTTGCTTTGGTAGCTCGTGACGTCACATTTAGAATGTTAAATTCTTAAAGGCCTCGCAGCTGTGCAGCACCCCCGCGAGAAAAAAAAAATTTGTTATTCAAGATATACATCACGTTACAAATGATGTAAAACTACATTAGGTACACCTGAGAAGAGCAGGAATAGCAGAGGCAGCTGTGAAAAAGAAACTAAATTCGAAATAAAATCAGAAATAAATCAGAAATAAAACTTAATTGCAGTGAGAAAGGTATGCGTGGGGTTACTACACTATTGTATTGAAGCACTCGACACGGCAATTGCAACAGTCTCAGGATTAAACGACTATTGTTTGGATAGGAACCAAAGTTTACACGTCTGTTTCCGCGAACCCCGCGGATTGCCGGACCCCTGAATGAGCCATTTTAATCTAGATTAATTTCAAGATTTCAGTGAGATTAATCTAGATTAAAAAAATTAATCTATGCCCACCACTAAAATAAATAGATATTTTAAATAATGGATGAATAGATAAAAGTAAACTAAAACAAAAATAATTAAATAAACAAATAAAATAATATATATATATATTTATATTTATACATATATATGTGTGTATATATAAAATAATAAATAAATGAAATAAAATTCAGCTGTAAGCCAAACTAAAAAGGTAGGTCTTGAGCCTCTTTTTAAAAACCTCAACACTCTCTGCAGCCCTGAGCTTCTCTGGCAGGCTGTTCCACAGATCAGGTCCATAATAGTGGAACGACGTCTCACCATAAGTTTTTGTTCTAACTTTAGGAACAACTAAAAGGCCGGTACCAGAGGACCTCAGGGTCCGCGAGGGCTCATCATTTAAAAGCAGAACAGATAGATAAGAAGGCCCGAGACCATTAAGACATTTATAAACAACTAAAATAACCTTAAAATCAATCCTGAAATGCACGGGGAGCCAATGCAGCGATTTTAAAACTGGTGTAATGTGTTCCCGCCCTCTGGTCTTGGTCAGCACACGTGCAGCTGAATTCTGTATTAATTGTAGGTAATGAATACTTTTTTTTTTGGTAAGACCAGAAAGCAGGGCATTACAATAATCTATCCTACTAGAAATAAAAGCTTGCATCAGCTCCTCCGTGCTGGCAAGAGAGAGAAATGGGCGGACTCTGGCAATATTTTTAAGATGATAAAATCCTGTCTTTGTTACATTTCTAATATTTTGGATAAAATCCAGCTCAGAGTCAAAAAGAACACCCAGATTTTTTACATGTCGAGAAGATTTAAAGTTTTGTAGTTTGGGTAAAATTATCTCTCTCTTGTCTTCAGGACCAACAATTAAAACTTCAGTCTTGCCCTGGTTGAGCTGTAAGAAATTCTCTGCCATCCATGACTTTATATCTAAAATACAGTTTAAAAGAACGTTAACTGGTTCTAGGTCATCAGGAGACATGGCAATGTAAAGCTGTGTATCATCAGCATAGCTGTGAACACCAATGCCATGTCTCCTGATGACATCCCCAAGTGGCAACATGTACAGATTAAAAAGCAATGGGCCTAAAATTGATCCTTGGGGAACCCCACACTTGATTTTATGAATTCTTGAGGAGCATGTATCCATACTTATAAAAAACTGTCGATCTGTGACATAGGAATAAAACCATTTAAGAACTTTAAATTCTGAATCCAGTTTAAAGCTTTAATCGAGCTTTGTTTTAATCCAGTTGAAAGTTTTAATCCAGTTTTAATCCAGTTTAAAGTTTTAATCCAGTTTAAAGTTTTAATCCAGTTTAAAGTTTTAATCCAACTTTAATTTTTAATCCAGTTTTAATCTGAGTTTCCATTGTGCTAAAAAAAGGTATAACTTTATTTAAATTTGATTTTAAACACTTTTGACTCACATTTAAATCTCTTAATCCAGTTTAAATTTGCTGTTTAAACAGATTTTTTTTTTAAATAAATAAAATATTTGATTTTCAAACGTCAGTTTAAATTAATCGGAACTTAATTTCAGTTCAAGCGTCCGATCGGACCCTCTGATGGATCCCCTGACGGATCCTCTGATGGATCCTCTGATGGATCCTCTGATGGATCCCCTAATGGATCCTCTGATGGATCCCCTAATGGATCCTCTGATGGATCCCCTAATGGATCCTCTGATTGATCCCCTGATGGATCCCCTAATGGATCCTCTGATGGATCCCCTAATGGATCCTCTGATGGATCCCCTAATGCAGTGCTTCTCAAAGTGTGGGGCGCGCCCCACTGGTGGGGAACGGAGACATGGCAAGTGGGGCGCGACAAACGGGAGGAAATTTTAAATTTTATGCCCATCTTAAATGCTTTTCTTTATTGACAATAAAGATAATATTTGTGGCTCGGACCAAAAAGGAGCCAGCACCATCACAAACACTATCTTGGTCGAGGATTCACGGTTGCAGTGGTCGGTGCAGAGGACAGACCGATGTGTGCTCTGTGTCTGAAGCCGTTAGCAGCGGACAGCATGAGGCCAAACAAATTAAGGAGACACCTGGAGATAACACGCTAGTGATGTGCGATTCGTGAGTCAATCGTTCAAAACTCGAGATTCTTTTTACTGACTCAGGAGTTATGAGTCATTGTCTCCATTAACTCGTTCACTGACTCACCGCTGCTACTGTCAGCTAACTGTAAAGAGGAGACATGCCACATAACTATTATTCTAACTGCAATTGCGTAAATGTATAAAGCTAATTGCTGTATTAGCTCCGTGGCTGAAGCGGCGCTAATACAGCTCACAGCTCGCGCTCCCTCCCAGCTCGTAGAGCCCCTCCCATACCCGAGAAACTCGCCAGCTCTCTGCTCCACACAGTTCAGGACTCATGATTTACACTCGACTCACAGTTCACAGGCAGCTCACAGCTCCCTCTCCCTTCCGGCTTTATTTTAAAGGAAGCGGGAGTTCATTCAGTCTGTACATAATTATTTTATTCTAATGGTGCAGTGTTGAATGTTAGAATATTATTATTTTTGCACTATTGTTTAGGTTATTTAAATGTTCTATTCGTGCACAGTTTCATACATTTTATTATAATTTTGCACTGTTTTGCAATGAATGTTAATTCATTGGCTATTTGGGTTATTTGAATTTTTTTAGAGAGAAAGAAAGAAAAATAAATGTTTGGCCTTGGAGACTTCTTGATTTTTAGCCTTCTTCACAATGATTTGGGACGTGGTTTGGAACTTGTTTGTACATTCCGTGGCGCACACTCTGGGTGATTGATTCAAGTGACTCGAAAACCCGATTCATTTTAGTGAGTGACTCATACAAACTCGAGTATCCCATCACTATAACACACCCCTGTCACGTTAACAAGCCACTGGATTTCTTTAAAAGAAAATCGACAGCAGGAGCAACGCCTGAAGGCTTCGTCGGTTAACAGTCAAGCACAAATGGCCTCATATAAAGTTACATACAGAATCCCGAAATGCAACCACATGCTTCTCAGCTTTGGCATCTCTGAAAACAAAATACAGATCTCAGCTCAACATTGAGCATGACTTGAGAGTGGAAGTTTCAAGCCTGCAACCACGTTTTGAGAAGTTGTGCAGTGCAAAACAGGCTCATTGCAGCCACTAATGCAGGGATAAATTTTAGTTGTTTTTGTTTTTTGCACAGATTGCAAATTAAACGCTTTTATTTTCTCTTTTTGAACTTTGTGTTATTTGATGTTATTGATTTTGATTCATTATAAAATATGATGTTACTTGGTGTTAGTTCAATCGAGTTGAAATGTAATTTATCAATATTTTTGTTGGGGCGACAGGGGCAGGTGGGGCTTGGAAATCCCCACTTGTTCAAAGTGGGGAATGACCAAAAAAGTTTGAGAACCACTGCCCTAATGGATCCTCTGATTGATCCCCTGATGGATCCCCTAATGGATCCTCTGATTGATCCCCTGATGGATCCCCTAATGGATCCTCTGATGGATCCCCTAATGGATCCTCTGATGGATCCTCTGATTGATCCCCTGATTGATCCCCTAATGGATCCTCTGATGGATCCCCTGATTGATCCCCTAATGGATCCTCTGATTGATCCCCTAATGGATCCTCTGATGGATCCCCTAATGGATCCTCTGATGGATCCCCTAATGGATCCTCTGATTGATCCCCTGATTGATCCCCTGATTGATCCCCTAATGGATCCTCTGATTGATCCCCTGATTGATCCCCTAATGGATCCTCTGATTGATCCCCTAATGGATCCTCTGATTGATCCCCTAATGGATCCTCTGATGGATCCCCTAATGGATCCTCTGATTGATCCCCTGATTGATCCCCTGATGGATCCTCTGATTGATCCCCTGATTGATCCCCTGATTGATCCCCTGATGGATCCCCTGATGGATCCTCTGATTGATCCCCTGATTGATCCTCTGATGGATCCTCTGACTGATCCTCTGATTGGATCCTGTGATGGATCCCCTGATGGATCCTGAGTGTCTCAGTTTAGGTCTCAAGGCCCGTGTATACTCTCGCAGCAGTGTGTTGCAGACACGACGCAGTTATTTTTGATTTATGCCCACTTTTGAAGCGCGGTCTGCGCTATGTTAATCCCACGCCACAACGCAAGAGGGACAATCACGAACAAGCTAGGATTGTGGGTGTGGTGGGTGGCGTGTTTCTCTTCCGGTTACGGAGGTCATTCAACAACAACGGCGACTGGACGAATGCGCACTTTGATTGAGATGCAGCTGATCGATCTAGAAATAGAAGAAATATTGCTACTACTGGAGCTGGCAGAGAGGCGAAAGAATCGTCACGGTTAGCACGGTTAGCGTCAGCATTAGCCGGTTAGCAAACCGGAAATACGCATAGTGTAGAGCGGATGTAGAGTTGGCCAATCAGAGGCCTCCTTTCTCTCCTCCCTGCGACGATATCTGCGGCACTGTCTGCGTAAGGGGGGGGGGGCATGTCTGCGTTAACTGCGACACACACGCAGACAGCCTGGTTTCCGACCATAAACCGGCCTTTAGCCTGTTCTGGGTGACATCATCCCAGGGGGCGGGGCTTAAACCTGCCTGTCAGGTTCCCACAGTCTGTCTTCTGTCCTCCAGCTGACCTGTTCCGGTTCACACCTCCATCAACAAAGGAAGGTGGGGGGGGGGGGGGGGGACACCTGAGCTGCTCCTTTGTCCTCAGATGGGGGGGGGGGGGTCCCTCTCTCTATGGGCTCATATAATGTCTCTCTCACCTCTTTATGACGCTCCAGGTGAGAGATGGAAACTTCACAGATTCTAAAGTTTGTGGACGCTGACGGGCTGAAACTGAGAAGTTTAAATGTGTCCGCATACTTCTGAAGGTCTGATCGGGGAGAAGACGATCCATTATTCCTCCGATCGATCAGATCAGACATTAAATCCATTTCGAATTCAGTCTTTCCTGCAGCTTTAAAAAGGTTGATTTCATGTAACAGATATCAGATGGTTTAATGTTTGGTTACGCGATTAGTTAGTTTTGTGTTTAGTTAGTTTTGTGTTTAATTACATGTTTAGTTTTGTGTTTAGTTACATGTTTAGTTTTGTGTTTAGTTACATGTTTAGTTTTGTGTTTAGTTACATGTTTGGTAACATGCTTAGTTACATGTTTAGTTACATGTTTATTTTAGTGTTTAGTTACATGTTTAGTTACATGTTTAGTTACATGTTTAGTTACATGTTTATTTACATGTTTAGTAACATGTTTAGTTACATGTTTAGTTACATGTTTAGTTACATGTTTAGTTACATGTTTATTTACATGTTTAGTAACATGTTTAGTTACATGTTTAGTTACATGTTTAGTTACATGTTTAGTTACATGTTTAGTTACATGTTTATTTTAGTGTTTAGTGTTTACACGGCTGTGAAACTATCAAACGTTCCTTAAAAGATTAAAAAGAAAGAGAACAAACGGTTAAATGTTCTGATTTGATTTGCTTGGACCAGAAGTTCCCAGGACTCTGATCACTGGGGACTTTCCCTCAGGAACTCCATCAGACTGTGGTCTCAGTGAACAGAGTTTATGAGTTTTGGTGGAAATAAAACGACGGGAGAACTCCACCCGCTCTGGAACCCTAAAGGAACGCGGTACTGTCGGAGGTAAAACAGGCTCATTCCCACTGTAGGAACCTTCTGCAGCTCCTGGAACCTTTTCAGCTCCTTCTCCTCAGCTGGGTCTGTTCTGGGTTCCACAGCAACACATCTGACGGAGGTGTTTGGTGGCTGGTGGTAGCTATCAGATTTCTGCTTCTTGTGGCCATTTTTATAAACTACTCTACGGAGTTTTCTTCTCTCCTTACTTTTCACGGGTTCTGTTTTGTTGTTGAATGTGGCGCTAAAGTAACACGACGCTGTCGCAGACGGCTGCGTCGCATCAGTCCCCATCAGGTCCCGCCTCCCGTGAAAGCCAAATTAAACGGTTCCCCTGGGGAAGGGCAGCAGTTGGAACAGAATTCGAAGCAGAAACGCAGCTTCTGACTGTTTAGCTGTTCAGCTTATTGATCTGTGATCAAACTCCTGATCAGTCCCTCTGAGGACGTTTGGGCAGATAAAAGGTTCTGTTTCTTAGTGAAAGTGTGTTTAAAGTGTTTAACAGATCGATGTCTGAACAGTTTCTGTCAATCGGCATATTTATTGATCCGTTTCCCTTCATGCTGATTGGCTGATTAATGCCCCAAACATGTGAAACACAAAACAAATAAATGTTTAAGTTTCCACTTTGTGAACTTTTCACACATTAAAATCCAAACTTCAAAGATTAGATTAGATTAGATTAGATTGTACTTTAATTATCCCACAATGGGGAAATTCACTTGTCACAGCAGCAACAGACATGAGACAAGAAATTAAAAAAGAGAAAAATATTTATTTTTTTATTTTTTTTAAAGAGAAAAAGCAAGTACTAAAAAGTAAGAAAAAAAAAAGGTAAAGTTAATGTTTATTTCCACCTGCTGTTTATTTCTGTCCCACGCTGACATGCGCAGAACGTCTCCTCCACATTCCTCCACTGTCGCTCATCGCTAAGCCCCGCCCCCCTTGCACGCTTTCAGATCTCCCAGCCAATCACGCGCCGGCTGTGGGCGTGGCCTGTGGTGAAGTGGGCGTGGCTCTCCGCAGAAGAAGAGGAGAAACTTGCAGCTTTTGTCCGAACTTTTTCTGGATGTTTCAGCTGGAGAACCGACACACACCGGGAGTTCTGCGAGTTCCGACGGGCCTCACCTGCTCTCACCTGGTCTGTGTGCGCGTGTTTTACCTGTGCGCGCGTGAGTGTGTGTGTGTGCGCGCGCGTTCCTCCTCCACCCTCCAGCTGCCCACCGACCCCTCTGCGCTCACCAGGCCGCCGCTCGGGGCTCCTTTGTCGGCCTCGGAGGGAGCCGCGCCCCGCCGCGCCGCTCCGGAGGAGAAGCGGAGCCGAGCAGCCGGAATGGAGGCATGAGACCGGGGAGAGCCGAAGCAGTCCGGCCCGGTTCGGAACCAACTTTCTGGGGTCCAGGCACCAGCGTCCATCTTGGAAAGTTCCTCCCGCGGGTGAAGGACCTTTAACCGCATCGCGCGCTCGCTCTCTGAGCTCCGATGAGGCGCGCGAGGCCGACCGAGAGCGAGCCCAGCTGACGTCACTGAACGGGGATCGATAGGTGTGATCAGATGATGAAGGGTCGGAGGGGTCAGCGGCCCCCGGCGGCCCCGGGGGCCCCGGGCCGGGCGGCCCTCTGCGGGCTGTGGCTGCTGCTGGTCCCGCTGCTGCTGAGCTGCTGCCGCGCGGAGGAAGGTGAGTCCCGGTGGTCCCGGTGGTGATCCATCATCAGTATCGATTACTGATCGATGGTTTCCACCAGAGGGGGGGGGGGGGCATGTTAATCTTTCTGCTGTTTGACTCTGAGATTTCTGCTGGTTTTAGTTTAACTTTTAAAGTTTTTCAGCTCAGACTGAGTCTGAGTGTGAGAGGGTTACCCCTGAGTGGGGCAGAACTGGGCTGCTGGGGCAGAAGTGTGAGCTGCTGGGGCAGAACTGGGCTGCTGGGGCAGAAGTGTGAGCTGCCGGGGCAGAACTGGGCTGCTGGGGCAGAAGTGTGAGCTGCTGGGGCAGAACTGGGCTGCTGGGGCAAAACTGTAAGATTTCTGGTTGTTTTAGTTGGAACTTTTAAAGTTTGGTTTGTTGGTTTTTTAAATTTTTTAGCTCAAACTGAGTCTGAGCTGCAGGTTCTGGAGATCTGAAGGAATTTAAGACGGTTTAGAGGAAACTGATGCCCTCAGAACCAGAACCAGGAGCAGAACCAGGAGCAGAACCAGAACCAGGAGCAGAACCAGGAGCAGAACCAGGAGCAGAACCAGGACCAGGAGCAGATGAGATCACTGATGATTCTCTCTTTCTGAGGGTCTCCTCATGGGTTCTGGTTCTGGTTCTGGACTAACATCTGTTGGACGTTTCCTTTCAGCCTCAGACGGATCAGGCGTTCTGCAGCTGGAACCTGTCAGTGATCGATTGGTTATTGATTACATGTTCTCAGGATCAGGAACCTGTCGGGGAACACTTTCTAAAGCCTCATTCAGACAGCAGCTCTGATAACCGTCCCTCCCCAGCGGAACTGTTTCAGTTTCCCACAGAGTCGGACCTGATAGGGACTGATGCGGCGCAGCCGTCTGCGACAGCGACCTGTTGCTTTAGCCACATTCAACAACAAAACAGAACAAAACAAAACCCGGTTAAAGGGGAACTGCGGTATTTTCAACATTAAGCCTCTTTTCTGAGTCTGCAATGTTTTAGAACCCCCCTCACCGCTTTTTTGATGTTTACTGCTGTCTCCGGTATTTGCCTAATTTTGATTCTTCTCAACCTGCTTCAGAATGGCAAGTCATGTGCATGTCCAAAAAGGTCCGTAAAAGCACCATAAACGTCCGTTTTCAAACTAATCAACTCACCGGAGTGGTTACTGGTGTGCACTGGTAATCCATATCAAATTTCGTGGCGAAAAGTTGCTTCTGTCGTGTTTTATTTGGCAGCTCGTTCATGCTCGCACTATTTTCTTAGCGGTGGCGGAGTGATATCAGAATCAGAATCAGAATTCGTTTTTATTGCCATTGTTAGTGAACAGTGTTCACTAACTAGGAATTTGCTGCGGCGTAAGGTGCAAACATGTAACAGGGATATAAAGATAAAAAATAAAGAATAAAAATATATGAATATAAAATGTACAAGGTGTGTACAACAATACACAGTAACCAATATACAGAGCAACAACAGTGCAGTTTCGTTAGTGCAATTTTAATGATGGTAAAGTGAAGTAAAGTGTCTGTGGCAGGTTATGAAGTGATTATGAAGTGTTTATAAGTCTGACTGCAAGGGGGAAAAAACTGTTTTTGTGACGGGAGGTCCTAGTCCGAATGGACCGAAGCCTCCTGCCTGAGGGGAGTGGTTCAAATAGTCCATGTGCAGGGTGAGAAGGGTCAGCTGTGATCCGACCTGCTCGCCCCATAGTCCTGGAGACGTGCAGGTCATGGATCGATCAACGAACATCCAGTACAAAATGTCAAATAAAACACGACAGAAGCAACTTTTCGCCACGAAATGTGATATGGATTACCAGTGCACACCAGTAACCACTCCGGTGAGTTGATTAGTTTGAAAACGGACGTTTATGGTGCTTTTACGGACCTTTTAGGACATGCGCATGACTTGCCGTTCTGAAGCAGGTTGAGATGAATCAAAATTGGGCAAATACCGGAGACAGCTGTAAACATCAAAAAAGCGGTGAGGGGGGTTCTGAAACATTGCAGACTCAGAAAAGAGGCTTAATGTGGAAAATACTGCAGTTATCCTTTAAAGTAAGGAGAGAAGAAACAAACAGCACCAAGAAGCTAACAGGGAGAGCGGGGAGGCCACCGTGTTCATGGTCTGCATGATGGTGATATTAATCATGGACGATCACATGGGGCGTCTAACATGGAGGCTGGAAGAGCTCACACAGAGAGAGTCAGGAGACGCAGGATGGAGCGCAGGCCGTACTTCTTGGTTTCATGAAGGAAGGAGAGCAGAGCGCCGCAGACAAAGGAGACCACGTGGAGGTTTAACTTATTAAACACGCCAAGGTTGTGTCCGTGTGTATGAGGAAACATTTCAGCCTGACAACATGACAAGGGGCGGAGCTACCGACCACCAAGGGGCGGAGCTACCGACCACCAAGGGGCGGAGCTACCGGCCACCAAGGGGCGGAGTTACCGACCACCAAGGGGCGGAGCTACCGACCACCAAGGGGCGGAGCTACCGGCCACCAAGGGGCGGAGCTACTAACCACCAAGGGGCGGAGTTACCGACCACCAAGGGGCGGAGTTACCGACCACCAAGGGGCGGAGCTACCGACAACCAAGGGGCGGAGCTACCGACAACCAAGGGGCGGAGCTACCGGCCACCAAGGGGCGGAGCTACTAACCACCAAGGGGCGGAGTTACCGACCACCAAGGGGCGGAGCTACCGACCACCAAGGGGCGGAGCTACCGACCATTACATACATTACATTACATTACGGTCATTCTGCAGACGCTTTTAACCAAAGCGACTTACAAAAAGTGCGTTCAACATCGGTAGGCAAAAGAACTTCAGGTCACAAGAAATCATAAGTGCATTTCCTTCCAATACCAAACAGCTAAGAGCAGAACTAGTGCTAGAGTAAGTGCAGTAAGTCAGCTACCTCAGCCTCTCACCAACTGCACACCAGTCACAGCGGGGTGGGGATTCAGACCCTGGTTCGGGTAGGGGGTAATGAAAGTATAGAGGGTGCCAGAGGTGGAGGAAACAATAAGTGCGTAAGGAACTAGGACGGAGCAGGGTAGTTTTTCCTGAAGAGGTGGGTTTTCAGCCTGCGGCGAAAGACCACCAAACACCTCCGTCAGATGTGTTCCTACAGAACCCAGAACAGACCCAGCTGAGGAGAAGGAGCTGAAATGGTTCCAGGAACTGAGGGCCGTGGTCCCGAGTACCCTAGTTCCCGAGGGCCGTGGTCCCGAGTACCCTAGTTCCCGAGGGCCGTGGTCCCGAGTTCCCTAGTTCCCGAGGGCCGTGGTCCCGAGTACCCTAGTTCCCGAGGGCCGTGGTCCCGAGTTCCCTAGATCCCGAGGGCCGTGGTCCCGAGTACCCTAGATCCCGAGGGCCGTGGTCCCGAGTTCCTGTATGTGCGAATGCGGGAGAAAACGGCCCCGTTTCTGAAAAGGTTCTAGGAACTGCCAAAGGTTCCTACAGTCCGAATGCGGCTATTAGCCCCGTTCCCACTATGCGGATCTAACTATCTCACTACCAACAAAGCGTACCGGTCCCATGGAACCCGTTACCATGGAACCCGTTACCATGGAACCCATTACCATGGAATTCGTTACCATGGAACCCGTTACCATGGAACCCGTTACCATGGAACCCATTACCATGTCTGTAACCCTTCTGCTGGGTACCGAGCACACAGGACCGGTTCCAGGCTAACATCAGGCTAACATCAGGCTAACATCAGGCTAACATCAAGCTAACATCAAGCTAACATCAGGCTAACATCAGGTTAATATCAGGCTAATATCAGGCTAACATCAGGCTAACATCAGGCTAACATCAGGTTAGCATCAGGCAAAAATCAGGTTAACATCAGGCTAACATCAAGCTAACATCAGGCTAACATCAGGTTAATATCAGGCTAATATCAGGTTAACATCAGGCTAACATCAGGTTAATATCAGGCTAACATCAGGCTAACATCAAGCTAACATCAGGTTAATATCAGGCTAATATCAGGTTGACATCAGGCTAACATCAGGCTAACATCAGGTTAGCATCAGGCAAAAATCAGGCTAACATCAGGTTAACATCAGGCTAACATCAGGTTAGCATCAGGCTAATATCAGGTTAACATCAGGCTAACATCAGGCTAACATCAGGCTAACATCAGGCTAACATCAGGTTAACATCAAGCTAACATCAGGCTAACATCAGGTTAATATCAGGCTAATATCAGGTTAACATCAGGCTAATATCAGGTTAACATCAGGCTAACATCAGGTTAACATCAGGCTAACATCAGGTTAACATCAGGTTAACATCAGGCTAACATCAGGTTAACATCAGGCTAACATCAAGCTAACATCAGGCTAACATCAGGTTAATATCAGGCTAATATCAGGCTAACACCAGGCTAACATCAGGTTAACATCAGGCTAACATCAGGTTAGCATCAGGCTAACATCAGGCTAACATCAGGTTAACATCAGGCTAACATCAGGTTAGCATCAGGCTAACATCAGGCTAACATCAGGTTTACATCAGGCTAACATCTGGCTAACATCCGGCTAACATCCGGCTAACATCAGGTTAACATCAGGCTAACATCAGGTTAACATCAGGCTAACATCAGGCTAACATCAGGCTAATATCAGGCTAACATCAGGCTAACATCAGGCTAATATCAGGTTAACATCAGGTTAGCATCAGGCTAACACCAGGCTAACATCAGGCTAACATCAGGCTAACATCAGGCTAATATCAGGTTAACATCAGGTTAGCATCAGGCTAACACCAGGCTAACATCAGGCTAACATCAGGCTAACTAACCCATCCCTGATGCAACAGATTCCTGCAGATTACTTTATCGGAGCAGATTTCAGTTTAAATAGACAACAAATTTACTGACACACTGTTTAACCAGCACGTGTGTGTGTGTGCACGTGCACGTGTGTGTGTGTGTGTGCACGTGTGTGTGTGTGTGTATACGTGTGTGTGTGCACGTGTGTGTGTGTATACGTGTGTGTGTGCACGTGTGCGTCTTTCTTAAGGTAGGATTTCTATTTCCTGCCAAACCAGAAAATCACCAGCTACAGAAAACAATGGGCCGTGCACGAGCTGACTGAGGTGGAGCAGAGGTGGAGGAGCAGGGGTGTAGCAGAGAGGAGGAGCAGAGGTGGAGGAGCAGAGGTGTAGCAGTGGTGTAGCAGAGAGGAGGAGCAGAGGTGGAGGAGCAGAGGTGTAGCAGAGAGGTGGAGCAGAGGTGTAGCAGAGAGGTGGAGCAGTGGTGTAGCAGAGGTGGAGGAGCAGGGGTGTAGCAGAGAGGAGGAGCAGAGGTGTAGCAGAGGTGGAGCAGAGGTGGAGGAGCAGGGGTGTAGCAGAGAGGTGGAGCAGTGGTGTAGCAGAGGTGGAGCAGAGGTGGAGGAGCAGGGGTGTAGCAGAGAGGAGGAGCAGAGGTGGAGGAGCAGAGGTGGAGCAGAGGTGGAGCAGGGGTGGAGCAGAGAGGTGGAGCAGGGGTGGAGCAGAGATGTAGCAGAGAGGTGGAGCAGATGTGGCGGAGCAGGGGTGTAGCAGAGAGGTGGAGCAGAGGTGGAGGAGCAGAGGTGGAGCAGAGGTGTAGCAGGGGTGGAGCAGAGAGGTGGAGCAGGGGTGGAGCAGAGATGGAGCAGAGGTGGCGGAGCAGGGGTGTAGCAGAGATGTGGAGCAGTGGTGGAGGAGCAGAGGTGGAGCAGTGGTGTAGCAGAGAGGTGGAGCAGAGGTGGAGCAGAGGTGGAGCAGAGGTGTAGCAGAGAGGTGGAGCAGTGGTGTAGCAGAGAGGTGGAGCAGAGGTGGAGCAGAGGTGGAGCAGAGGTGGAGCAGGGGTGGAGCAGAGAGGTGGAGCAGGGGTGGAGCAGAGATGTAGCAGAGAGGTGGAGCAGAGGTGGCGGAGCAGGGGTGTAGCAGAGAGGTGGAGGAGCAGGGGTGTAGCAGAGAGGTGGAGCAGAGGTGGAGGAGCAGAGGTGGAGCAGTGGTGTAGCAGAGAGGAGGAGCAGAGGTGGAGCAGTGGTGTAGCAGAGAGGTGGAGCAGAGGTGGAGGAGCAGGGGTGTAGCAGAGGTGTAGCAGAGGTGGAGCAGGGGTGGAGGAGCAGGGGTGTAGCAGAGGTGTAGCAGATGTGGAGCAGAGGTGGAGGAGCAGAGGTGTAGCAGAGAGGTGTAGCAGTGGTGTAGCAGAGAGGTGGAGCAGGGGTGTAGCAGAGGTGGAGCAGGGGTGGAGCAGAGGTGGTGGAGCAGGGGTGTAGCAGAGAGGTGGAGCAGAGGTGGAGGAGCAGAGGTGGAGGAGCAGAGGTGGAGGAGCAGAGGTGGAGCAGGGGTGGAGCAGAGGTGGAGCAGGGGTGGAGCAGAGATGTAGCAGAGAGGTGGAGCAGAGGTGGCGGAGCAGGGGTGTAGCAGAGAGGTGGAGCAGAGGTGGAGGAGCAGGGGTGGAGCAGAGAGGTGTAGCAGAGGTGGAGCAGAGGTGGAGGAGCAGGCGTGTAGCAGAGGTGGAGCAGAGGTGGAGGAGCAGAGGTGTAGCAGAGAGGTGGAGCAGAGGTGGAGGAGCAGAGGTGTAGCAGAGAGGTGGAGCAGAGGTGGAGGAGCAGAGGTGTAGCAGAGAGGTGGAGCAGAGGTGGAGGAGCAGAGGTGTAGCAGAGAGGAGGAGGAGCAGGGGTGTAGCAGAGGTGGAGCAGAGGTGGAGGAGCAGAGGTGGAGGAGTGGTGTAGCAGAGAGGTGGAGCAGAGGTGGAGGAGCAGAGGTGGAGCAGAGAGGTGTAGCAGAGGTGGAGCAGAGGTGGAGGAGCAGAGGTGTAGCAGAGAGGTGGAGCAGAGGTGGAGGAGCAGGGGTGTAGCAGAGAGGTGGAGCAGAGGTGGAGGAGCAGAGTTGGAGGAGCAGAGGTGTAGCAGAGAGGTGGAGCAGAGGTGGAGGAGCAGAGGTGTAGCAGAGAGGTGGAGCAGAGGTGGAGGAGCAGAGGTGTAGCAGAGAGGTGTAGCAGTGGTGTAGCAGAGAGGTGGAGCAGAGAGGAGGAGCAGAGGTGTAGCAGAGGTGGAGCAGAGGTGGAGGAGCAGGGGTGTAGCAGAGAGGTGGAGCAGAGGTGGAGGAGCAGAGGTGGAGGAGCAGAGGTGTAGCAGAGAGGTGGAGCAGAGGTGTAGCAGAGGTGGAGCAGGGGTGGAGCAGGGGTGGAGCAGAGGTGGAGCAGAGGTGGAGGAGCAGAGGTGGAGGAGCAGAGGTGTAGCAGAGGTGGAGCAGAGGTGGAGCAGAGAGGTGGAGGAGCAGAGGTGTAGCAGAGGTGTAGCAGAGGTGTAGCAGAGGTGGAGCAGAGGTGGAGCAGGGGTGGAGCAGAGGTGGAGGAGCAGAGGTGTTGCAGAGGTGGAGCAGAGGTGGAGCAGGGGTGGAGCAGAGGTGTAGCAGAGGTGGAGCAGAGGTGGAGCAGAGGTGTAGCAGAGGTGGAGCAGGGGTGGAGCAGGGGTGGAGCAGAGGTGGAGCAGAGATGGAGCAGGGGTGGAGCAGAGGTGGAGGAGCAGAGGTGTAGCAGAGGTGTAGCAGAGGTGGAGCAGAGAGGTGAAGTAGCAGAGGTGTAGCAGAGGTGTAGCAGAGGTGGAGCAGAGGTGGAGCAGGGGTGGAGCAGAGGTGGAGGAGCAGAGGTGGAGCAGAGGTGGAGCAGAGGTGGAGCAGAGGTGGAGCAGAGGTGGAGGAGCAGAGGTGTAGCAGAGGTGGAGCAGAGGTGGAGGAGCAGAGGTGTAGCAGAGGTGGAGCAGAGGTGTAGCAGAGGTGGAGCAGAGGTGGAGCAGGGGTGGAGCAGAGGTGTAGCAGAGGTGGAGCAGAGGTGGAGCAGAGGTGTAGCAGAGGTGGAGCAGAGGTGGAGGAGCAGTGGTGTAGCAGAGAGGTGGAGCAGAGAGGTGGAGCAGAGGTGGAGCAGTTTTAAGCGTGGTTGTAACTGCAGTAATGAGCGAATCAGAAGCTCCGGGCCGCTCATTTTTAAAGGATCATTCCGTCTGGTTCGGGCCTGGTCTGGGCCTGTTTTCGGCCTGGTTCGGGCCTGGTCTGGGCCTGGTTCGGACCTGGTTTGGGCCTGTTTTCGGCCTGGTTCGGGCCTGGTCTAGGCCTGGTTCGGACCTGGTTTGGGCCTGTTTTCGGCCTGGTTTGGGCCTGGTTTGGGCCTGGTTCGGACCTGGTCTGGGCCTGGTTCGGGCCTGGTTTGGGCCTGGTTCGGACCTGGTCTGGGCCTGGTTTGGGCCTGGTTCGGACCTGGTTTGGGCCTGGTTCGGGCCTGGTTTGGGCCTGGTTCGGACCTGGTCTGGGCCTGGTTTGGGCCTGGTTTGGGCCTGGTTTGGGCCTGGTTCAGGCCTGGTTTGGGCCTGGTTCGGACCTGGTCTGGTTCTGGTCTGGGCCTGGTCTGGGCCTGTTTTGGACCTGGTTCGGGCCTCCTGGGCCAGGTTTGGGCCTGTTTTGGGCCTGTTTTTGGCCTGGTTCGGGCCTCCTGGGCCAGGTTCGGGCTTGGTTTGGACCTGGTTTGGGCCTCCTGGACCTGGTTCGGGCCTGGTTTGGGCCTGTTTTTGGCCTGGTTCGGGCCTGGTTTTGGCCAGGTTCGAGCCTGGTTTGGGCCTGGTTTTGGCCAGGTTCGAGCCTGGTTTGGGCCTGGTTTGGTCCTGGTTTGGGCCTGGTTTGGGCCTGGTTTGGTCCTGGTTTGGGCCTGGTTTGGGCCTTGTTTGGACCTGGTTTGGGCCTGTTTTGGACCTGGTTCGGGCCTCCTGGGCCAGGTTCGGGCTTGGTTTGGACCTGGTTTGGGCCTCCTGGACCTGGTTCGGGCCTGGTTTGGGCCTGTTTTTGGCCTGGTTCGGGCCAGGTTCAGGCCTGGTTTTGGCCTGGTTTGGGCCTCCTGGGCCTGGTTCGGGGTTGGTTTGGACCTGGTTTGGGCCTCCTGGACCTGGTTCGGGCCTGGTTTGGGCCTGTTTTTGGCCTGGTTCGGGCCTGGTTTTGGCCAGGTTCGAGCCTGGTTTGGGCCTGGTTTGGTCCTGGTTTGGGCCTGGTTTGGGCCTTGTTTGGACCTGGTTTGGGCCTGTTTTGGACCTGGTTCGGGCCTCCTGGGCCAGGTTCGGGCTTGGTTTGGACCTGGTTTGGGCCTCCTGGACCTGGTTCGGGCCTGGTTTGGGCCTGTTTTTGGCCTGGTTCGGGCCTGGTTCGGGCCTGGTTCGGGCCTGGTTTTGGCCAGGTTCGGGCCTGGTTTTGGCCTGGTTCGGGCCTGGTTTTGGCCAGGTTCGGGCCTGGTTTTGGCCAGGTTCGGGCCTCCTGGGCCTGGTTCGGGCCTGTTTTCGGCCTGGTTTGGGCCTCCTGGGCCAGGTTCGGGCTTGGTTTGGACCTGGTTCGGGCCTCCTGGGCCAGGTTTGGGTCTGGTTCGGGCCTGTTTTCGGCCTGGTTTTGGCCTGATTTTGGCCTGGTCTGGCTGTGTCTCTGGGGGTCAGGCTGACTCTTCCTCCCCTGGGAGCAGATCCAGGAAGACAAAGGGAGGCCGAGCTTTCAGCAGCTTTCAGCAGCTTTCAAACAGCCGCTCTGCGTATCTGTTAAATCTGAGATTTTTCCAGTGGAGTCTGGTGCTGCCAGCGTGTGAATCCTCTCAGCTCGGTGGGTGTGTCTCCATCTGCTCTGTGTCTTTTCTCTGCTCCGGCCTTTGTTCTGTTGTTCTGTTTTAACCCCTCCGCCCTCCTCCGTCAGCTCTCCTCGGCTCCTTTCTTCCGCCCATAAATCCTGTTAAAGACGGCGGATTTAGTTTCTGACTGCGGCAGCGGATTTACATGTTAAGTGTAGGTTAGTTAATCTGTTGATTGGCCCTTTGGAGGTTTAACACACACAGTTCTCCTGGATGAAAGCAGACACTCAGAACTCCCATCATGCGTAAAGTTAAAACCTTACAGCTCAAAGGTCCCTGATTTAAAGAGGTTTGGGTTCAGAGTCAGACTTCTGCTTCTGCTCCTTCAAATGAGACAAAAGTCTAATGGGTTTTACATTTGAATAAACATATTTACATCTAAATAAGAGAAGGAATTCAGCTAAAAGTGTTGAACTAAATGAAACGGGACATTTTTAGAGTGAAGAGATGGTAAAACCCATGAAGAAGACCTGTTTGGCACATCTGCTGGATGTAAAACCCATGAAGAAGACCTGTTTGGCACATCTGCTGGATGTAAAACCCATGAAGAAGACCTGTTTGGCACATCTGCTGGATGTAAAACCCATGAAGAAGACCTGTTTGGCACATCTGCTGGATGTAAAACCCATGAAGAAGACCTGTTTGGCACATCTGCTGGATGTAAAACCCATGAAGAAGACCTGTTTGACACATCTGCTGGATGTAAAACACATGAAGAAGACCTGTTTGACACATGAAAATTAAGCTAACTCTGCTGGAGCATTAGCCTCAGATAGAGTTCATCCACAGTCTGTAGCTAACTCTGCTGGAACATTAGCCTCAGATAGAGTTCATCCACAGTCTGTAGCTAACTCTGCTGGAACATTAGCCTCAGATAGAGTTCATCCACAGTCTGTAGCTAACTCTGCTGGAACATTAGCCTCAGATAGAGTTCATCCACAGTCTGTAGCTAACTCTGCTGGAACATTAGCCTCAGATAAAGTTCATCCACAGTCTTTAGCTAACTCTGCTGGAACATTAGCCTCAGATAGAGTTCATCCACAGTCTGTAGCTAACTCTGCTGGAACATTAGCCTCAGATAGAGTTCATCCACAGTCTTTAGCTAACTCTGCTGGAACATTAGCCTCAGATAGAGTTCATCCACAGTCTGTAGCTAACTCTGCTGGAACATTAGCCTCAGATAGAGTTTATCCACAGTCTTTAGCTAACTCTGCTGGAGTATTAGCCTCAGATAGAGTTTATCCACAGTCTGTAGCTAACTCTGCTGGAACATTAGCCTCAGATAGAGTTCATCCACAGTCTTTAGCTAACTCTGCTGGAGTATTAGCCTCAGATAGAGTTTATCCACAGTCTTTAGCTAACTCTGCTGGAACATTAGCCTCAGATAGAGTTCATCCACAGTCTTTAGCTAACTCTGCTGGAACATTAGCCTCAGAGTTCATCCACAGTCTGTAGCTAACTCTGCTGGAACATTAGCCTCAGATAGAGTTTATCCACAGTCTTTAGCTAACTCTGCTGGAACATTAGCCTCAGATAGAGTTGATCCACTGGGCTCTGATATCCTCTGAGGCTGCTGCAGGATGGAAGATGCATGCTCCTCAGTGCAGCTGACAGCAGAACATTAAGGAAATTTCGTGCTCTTTATTCACATAAACGTTGGTGTTTCTGTTCTCTTTCAACCAAGCGGCTCATCATGACGATGCCTCTCTTTAACCTGCCATAGAAACAATGTAATAAACAGGAGATTCATGGGACCTTATGAGTCCAGAACCAGAACCAGGTTCATCATCAGGTACGGTTGTTGGACAGCGAGTGTTGGTTTGAGGCCGTTTCTTCAGGAATGTTCTACAGAGATTCAGCATGTTGAGTCGTACTTTATTTCCTCTAATCTGGCGGTTTGATCACTAAAACTTTACAGGTGAGAAGCACGTTCTGCTGCCCACATGGTTCTGTTTGAGAGGTTCTCTGAGCTCAGAGCTTTGGAAGGAGGGTTCTGGCAGGGTGGAGGGATCGGGGCAGGGTGGAGGCATCTGGGTGGAGGAATGAGAGGAGACGCTGCCAGATAATCAAGTTTATTAGGGAGCAAGTCGCAGCACGAGACCACACACACACACACACACACACACTAACACATGCAGAGCCGAGCGGCTTATGTAAACATCCCGCCAGTGTTGTCATGGCAATTTCCGTGTCCTCGTCATGCACTCTTATCTCAGATACGCTGTTTACAGTTTGTGTGTCCAAGTCTCTCTATGCCTGTGAGGACCAATTTGGCATTCCTGCAGTGAAAGAATTTCTGCTTTTTGGGGTCCTCGTTCCCTTTGTTTCTGCTTTATGAGGACATTCTGCGCCATGAGGACGTTCTGCTTCAAGAGGACATTCTGCGTCATTAGGACATTCTGCTTCACGAGGACATTCTGCTTCAAGAGGACGTTCTGCTTACGAGGACGTTCTGCTTCAAGAGGACATTCTGCTACAAGAGGACGTTCTGCGTCATTAGGACGTTCTGCTTCACGAGGACGTTCTGCTTCAAGAGGACGTTCTGCTTCACGAGGACGTTCTGCTTCAAGAGGACATTCTGCGTCATTAGGACGTTCTGCGTCACGAGGACATTCTGCTTCAAGAGGACGTTCTGCTTCAAGAGGACGTTCTGCTTCACGAGGACGTTCTGCTTCAAGAGGACATTCTGCTTCAAGAGGACGTTCTGCTTCAAGAGGACGTTCTGCTTCACGAGGACGTTCTGCTTCAAGAGGACATTCTGCGTCATTAGGACGTTCTGCGTCACGAGGACATTCTGCTTCACGAGGACGTTCTGCTTCAAGAGGACGTTCTGCGTCACGAGGACGTTCTGCTTCACGAGGACGTTCTGCTTCACGAGGACGTTCTGCATCACGAGGACATTCTGCGTCATTTGGACGTTCTACTTCATTTGGACGTTCTGCTTCACGAGGACGTTCTGCGTCACGAGGACGTTCTGCTTCACGAGGACGTTCTGCGTCACGAGGACGTTCTGCGTCACGAGGACGTTCTGCGTCACGAGGACGTTCTGCTTCAAGAGGACGTTCTGCTTCACGAGGACGTTCTGCTTCAAGAGGACATTCTGCGTCACGAGGACGTTCTGCGTCACGAGGACATTCTGCTTCAAGAGGACATTCTGCTTCACGAGGACATTCTGCTTCAAGAGGACGTTCTGCTTCAAGAGGACGTTCTGCTTCAAGAGGACGTTCTGCTTCACGAGGACGTTCTGCTTCAAGAGGACATTCTGCTTCACGAGGACGTTCTGCTTCAAGAGGACGTTCTGCTTCACGAGGACGTTCTGCTTCAAGAGGACATTCTGCGTCACGAGGACGTTCTGCGTCACGAGGACATTCTGCTTCACGAGGACGTTCTGCTTCAAGAGGACGTTTTGCTTCAAGAGGACATTCTGCTTCAAGAGGACGTTCTGCTTCAAGAGGACGTTCTGCTTCAAGAGGACGTTCTGCTTCAAGAGGACGTTCTGCTTCACGAGGACGTTCTGCGTCACGAGGACGTTCTGCTTCACGAGGACGTTCTGCTTCAAGAGGACGTTCTGCTTCACGAGGACGTTCTGCTTCACGAGGACGTTCTGCTTCACGAGGACGTTCTGCTTCACGAAGACGTTCTGCGTCACGAGGACGTTCTGCTTCACGAAGACGTTCTGCGTCACAAGGACGTTCTGCTTCATTTGGACGTTCTGCTTCACGAGGACGTTCTGCTTCACGAGGACGTTCTGCGTCATTAGGACGTTCTGCTTCACGAGGACGTTCTGCTTCAAGAGGACATTCTGCGTCACGAGGACGTTCTGCGTCACGAGGACATTCTGCTTCAAGAGGACATTCTGCTTCACGAGGACATTCTGCGTCAAGAGGACGTTCTGCTTCACGAGGACGTTTTGCTTCACGAGGACGTTCTGCTTCAAGAGGACGTTCTGCTTCACGAGGACGTTCTGCGTCACGAGGATGTTCTGCGTCACGAGGACGTTCTGCTTCAAGAGGACATTCTGCTTCAAGAGGACGTTCTGCTTCACGAGGACGTTCTGCTTCAAGAGGACATTCTGCGTCACGAGAACGTTCTGCGTCACGAGGACATTCTGCTTCACGAGGACGTTCTGCTTCAAGAGGACGTTTTGCTTCAAGAGGACATTCTGCTTCAAGAGGACGTTCTGCTTCAAGAGGACGTTCTGCTTCAAGAGGACGTTCTGCTTCACGAGGACGTTCTGCGTCACGAGGACGTTCTGCTTCACGAGGACGTTCTGCTTCACGAGGACGTTCTGCTTCACGAGGACGTTCTGCTTCACGAGGACGTTCTGCTTCACGAGGACGTTCTTCTTCACGAGGACGTTCTGCTTCACGAAGACGTTCTGCGTCACGAGGACGTTCTGCTTCACGAAGACGTTCTGCGTCACAAGGACGTTCTGCTTCATTTGGACGTTCTGCTTCATTTGGACGTTCTGCTTCACGAGGACGTTCTGCTTCACGAGGACGTTCTGCGTCATTAGGACGTTCTGCTTCACGAGGACGTTCTGCGTCAAGAGGACATTCTGCGTCACGAGGACGTTCTGCTTCAAGAGGACATTCTGCTTCACGAGGACGTTCTGCTTCAAGAGGACGTTCTGCGTCACGAGGACGTTCTGCTTCAAGAGGACATTCTGCTTCAAGAGGACATTCTGCTTCACGAGGACGTTCTGCTTCAAGAGGACATTCTGCTTCAAGAGGACATTCTGCTTCACGAGGACGTTCTGCTTCAAGAGGACGTTCTGCTTCACGAGGACATTCTGCTTCACGAGGACGTTCTGCTTCAAGAGGACGTTCTGCTTCACGAGGACGTTCTGCTTCACGAAGACGTTCTGCGTCACGAGGACGTTCTGCTTCACGAAGACGTTCTGCGTCACAAGGACGTTCTGCTTCATTTGGACGTTCTGCTTCATTTGGACGTTCTGCTTCACGAGGACGTTCTGCTTCACGAGGACGTTCTGCTTCACGAGGACGTTCTGCGTCACGAGGACGTTCTGCTTCATTTGGACGTTCTGCTTCACGAGGACGTTCTGCTTCAAGAGGACATTCTGCTTCACGAGGACGTTCTGCTTCACGAGGACGTTCTGCTTCTGGAGGACGTTCTGCGTCACGAGGACGTTCTGCTTCATTTGGACGTTCTGCGTCACGAGGACGTTCTGCTTCAAGAGGACATTCTGCTTCACGAGGACATTCTGCTTCACGAGGACGTTCTGCTTCAAGAGGACATTCTGCTTCAAGAGGACGTTCTGCTTCAAGAGGACGTTCTGCTTCAAGAGGACGTTCTGCTTCAAGAGGACGTTCTGCGTCACGAGGACGTTCTGCTTCACGAGGACGTTCTGCTTCAAGAGGACGTTCTGCTTCACGAGGACGTTCTGCTTCAAGAGGACGTTCTGCTTCACGAGGACGTTCTGCTTCACGAGGACGTTCTGCTTCACGAAGACGTTCTGCGTCACGAGGACGTTCTGCTTCACGAAGACGTTCTGCGTCACAAGGACGTTCTGCTTCATTTGGACGTTCTGCTTCATTTGGACGTTCTGCTTCACGAGGACGTTCTGCTTCACGAGGACGTTCTGCGTCATTAGGACATTCTGCTTCACGAGGACGTTCTGCTTCAAGAGGACGTTCTGCTTCACGAGGACGTTCTGCGTCACAAGGACGTTCTGCTTCAAGAGGACGTTCTGCTTCACGAGGACATTCTGCGTCACGAGGACGTTCTGCTTCAAGAGGACATTCTGCTTCACGAGGACGTTCTGCTTCAAGAGGACGTTCTGCTTCACGAGGACGTTCTGCTTCAAGAGGACGTTCTGCTTCACGAGGACGTTCTGCTTCAAGAGGACGTTCTGCTTCACGAGGACATTCTGCTTCACGAGGACGTTCTGCTTCAAGAGGACGTTCTGCTTCACGAGGACGTTCTGCTTCACGAAGACGTTCTGCGTCACGAGGACGTTCTGCTTCACGAAGACGTTCTGCGTCACAAGGACGTTCTGCTTCATTTGGACGTTCTGCTTCATTTGGACGTTCTGCTTCAAGAGGACATTCTGCTTCAAGAGGACATTCTGCTTCACGAGGACGTTCTGCTTCAAGAGGACGTTCTGCTTCACGAGGACGTTCTGCGTCACGAGGACGTTCTGCTTCACGAGGACGTTCTGCTTCAAGAGGACGTTCTGCTTCACGAGGACGTTCTGCTTCACGAGGACGTTCTGCTTCAAGAGGACGTTCTGCTTCACGAGGACGTTCTGCGTCACGAGGACGTTCTGCTTCACGAGGACGTTCTGCTTCAAGAGGACGTTCTGCTTCACGAGGACGTTCTGCTTCACGAGGACGTTCTGCTTCACGAAGACGTTCTGCGTCACAAGGACGTTCTGCTTCACGAGGACGTTCTGCTTCATTTGTACGTTCTGCGTCACAAGGACGTTCTGCTTCATTTGGACGTTCTGCTTCATTTGGACGTTCTGCTTCATTTGGACGTTCTGCTTCACGAGGACGTTCTGCTTCACGAAGACGTTCTGCGTCACGAGGACGTTCTGCTTCACGAAGACGTTCTGCGTCACAAGGACGTTCTGCTTCATTTGGACGTTCTGCTTCATTTGGACGTTCTGCTTCAAGAGGACATTCTGCTTCAAGAGGACATTCTGCTTCACGAGGACGTTCTGCTTCAAGAGGACGTTCTGCTTCACGAGGACGTTCTGCGTCACGAGGACGTTCTGCTTCACGAGGACGTTCTGCTTCAAGAGGACGTTCTGCTTCACGAGGACGTTCTGCGTCACGAGGACATTCTGCTTCACGAGGACGTTCTGCTTCACGAGGACGTTCTGCTTCAAGAGGACGTTCTGCGTCACGAGGACGTTCTGCGTCACGAGGACGTTCTGCGTCACGAGGACGTTCTGCTTCACGAGGACGTTCTGCTACATACTACATACTGCATACTGCATACTCATCGATCAGACAGTATGCAGAGCGTTTACCCACAATGCATTTGGCTCCTGCCCGAGCTGAAATCAGCCGGCCTGAAGCTGATTTCCCTTAAGCTCTAAACTCTGTAAACTTTAGCAACATTTGAAACATTTTCAGGAGAGAAAGTAGTCGTTTAGATCCCCAACGTGTTGAAAACCTGACAAAATACCGGCTGTTTACAATTTTGTTCCCACAAATTCGGCGCTACTAAAGCTAGCCGCAGTGAGCTAACGCACTTCCTGTTATTTTAACAAAATAAAATACCCGTTGCCTTTTATCATAGGGAAAGCATTACCATACAATTGGTGCTTTTGTTTTGAAAACAGGAAGTGAACCTACCCTCGTTGTAGCTAGCTTGAAACTGCCGTTTTGACAGGAAATGACGATCGGCGACGTCACGTTACGTTGCATCTTGGGTAGTTTGAGTATGAGTAGTAACCTCATGATGCATACCCAACATTTAGGAGAATCTAGTATGCATCCGGGAACTTAAAAAAAGTTAAAGTTAGTAGGAGTAGTAGGCGGTTTCGAACACAGCCCAGGACTGCTGCGGTCCCCACAAAGACATGAACACACGCTCACACACACACACAGTTTCACCTCATAAACTCTGTTTAATGTTTAACTGGATTAATAATCTGTGCAGGTGTGAAAAACACGCCGACCGCTCTCCGTCTCGCTTTAATTACCCGACGGGCAGAACTAAAGAGGATCTGATGGAAAGGGAAAGCAGCCATTTCATGGTTCTGCTCGGCAGCAGCTGAGGAATGAAGCCGTCTCTGGCCGTCTCTGACTGTCTCTGACCGTCTCTGACCGTCTCTGACCGTCTCTGACCGTCTCTGACCGTCTCTGGCCGTCTCTGACCGTCTCTGACTGTCTCTGACCGTCTCTGACCGTCTCTGACTGTCTCTGACTGTCTCTGGCCGTCTCTGACCGTCTCTGACTGTCTCTGACCGTCTCTGACCGTCTCTGACCGTCTCTGACCGTCTCTGTCCGTCTCTGACCGTCTCTGTCCGTCTCTGACTGTCTCTGAGCGTCTCTGACTGTCTGCCTGCTGCAGGAGCTGCCTTTCTAACGTTTTCTTTACGCGGCATGAAGCTGCGAACGAAACCCGTCGTCATAGAAACACGACTTATTTCAGCTTTCCATTCTGGTGACGGAAAACAGTTAAAATCCGTTTTATTCAGCACGAACGGATGAATCGGCTCCACAGATAAGGAGCTGCAGGCCGTCACCAGGAGGGAGCGGCGGGTCAGACGGGTCAGCAGAGGCCGGCTGAGGGCAGGTCTTTAGTTTGGAAAACTTTAAGGTGAGAGGAACAAAAACTACGACAGGACGAGGCTTTACAGACCGCTACAAAGTCTGTTAGTCAGGAAACATGAGAGGTTTACTTCTGCTGCTCTTTGAATATAAACGGAGACTAAATACTAAGAGCAGAATATAAACTGAGACTAAGAGCAGAATATAAACGGAGACTAAAAGCAGAATATAAACTGAGACTAAGAGCAGAATATAAACTGAGACTAAAAGCAAAATATAAACTGAGACTAAAAGCAAAATATAAACTGAGACTAAAAGCAGAATATAAGCTGAGACTAAAAGCAGAATATAAACTGAGACTAAAAGCAGAATATAAACTGAGACTAAAAGCAGAATATAAACTGAGACTAAAAGCAGAATATAAACTGAGACTAAAAGCAGAATATAAACTGAGACTAAAAGCAGAATATAAACTGAGACTAAAAGCAGAATATAAACTGAGACTAAAAGCAGAATATAAACTGAGACTAAAAGCAGAATATAAACTGAGACTAAAAGCAGAATATAAACTGAGACTAAAAGCAGAATATAAACTGAGACTAAGAGCAGAATATAAACTGAGACTAAAAGCAGAATATAAACTGAGACTAAGAGCAGAATATAAACTGAGACTAAAAGCAGAATATAAACGGAGACTAAGAGCAGAATATAAACTGAGACTAAAAGCAGAATATAAACTGAGACTAAAAGCAGAATATAAACGGAGACTAAGAGCAGAATATAAACTGAGACTAAAAGCAGAATATAAACTGAGACTAAAAGCAGAATATAAACTGAGACTAAAAGCAGAATATAAACTGAGACTAAGAGCAGAATATAAACGGAGACTAAGAGCAGAATATAAACGGAGACTAAAAGCAGAATATAAACTGAGACTAAAAGCAGAATATAAACTGAGACTAAAAGCAGAATATAAACTGAGACTAAAAGCAGAATATAAACTGAGACTAAAAGCAGAATATAAACTGAGACTAAGAGCAGAATATAAACTGAGACTAAAAGCAGAATATAAACGGAGACTAAGAGCAGAATATAAACTGAGACTAAAAGCAGAATATAAACTGAGACTAAAAGCAGAATATAAACTGAGACTAAGAGCAGAATATAAACTGAGACTAAAAGCAGAATATAAACGGAGACTAAGAGCAGAATATAAACTGAGACTAAAAGCAGAATATAAACTGAGACTAAGAGCAGAATATAAACTGAGACTAAAAGCAGAATATAAACGGAGACTAAAAGCAGAATATAAACGGAGACTAAAAGCAGAATATAAACGGAGACTAAGAGCAGAATATAAACTGAGACTAAAAGCAGAATATAAACTGAGACTAAAAGCAGAATATAAACGGAGACTAAAAGCAGAATATAAACGGAGACTAAAAGCAGAATATAAACGGAGACTAAGAGCAGAATATAAACTGAGACTAAAAGCAGAATATAAACTGAGACTAAAAGCAGAATATAAACTGAGACTAAGAGCAGAATATAAACTGAGACTAAGAGCAGAATATAAACGGAGACTAAAAGCAGAATATAAACGGAGACTAAAAGCAGAATATAAACTGAGACTAAAAGCAGAATATAAACTGAGACTAAAAGCAGATTATAAACGGAGACTAAAAGCAGATTATAAACTGAGACTAAAAGCAGATTATAAACTGAGACTAAAAGCAGATTATAAACTGAGACTAAAAGCAGATTATAAACTGAGACTAAAAGCAGATTATAAACGGAGACTAAAAGCAGATTATAAACGGAGACTAAAAGCAGATTATAAACGGAGACTAAGAGCAGAATATAAACGGAGACTAAAAGCAGAATATAAACGGAGACTAAAAGCAGATTATAAACGGAGACTAAGAGCAGAATATAAACGGAGACTAAAAGCAGAATATAAACCGAGACTAAAAGCAGATTATAAACGGAGACTAAAAGCAGATTATAAACGGAGACTAAGAGCAGAATATAAACGGAGACTAAGAGCAGATTATAAACTGAGACTAAGAGCAGAATATAAACGGAGACTAAGAGCAGAATATAAACCGAGACTAAAAGCAGAATATAAACCGAGACTAAAAGCAGATTATAAACTGAGACTAAAAGCAGATTATAAACTGAGACTAAAAGCAGATTATAAACGGAGACTAAGAGCGGAATATAAACTGAGACTAAGAGCGGAATATAAACGGAGACTAAGAGCAGATTATAAACTGAGACTAAGAGCAGAATATAAACTGAGACTAAAAGCAGAATATAAACGGAGACTAAAAGCAGAATATAAACTGAGACTAAGAGCAGAATATAAACTGAGACTAAAAGCAGAATATAAACTGAGACTAAGAGCAGAATATAAACTGAGAGTAAGAGCAGAATATAAACTGAGACTAAAAGCAGAATATAAACGGAGACTAAGAGCAGAATATAAACTGAGACTAAGAGCAGAATATAAACTGAGACTAAAAGCAGAATATAAACTGAGACTAAAAGCAGAATATAAACTGAGACTAAAAGCAGAATATAAACTGAGACTAAAGACTAAAAGCAGAATATAAACTGAGACTAAAAGCAGATTATAAACTGAGACTAAAAGCAGAATATAAACTGAGACTAAAAGCAGAATATAAACTGAGACTAAGAGCAGAATATAAACTGAGACTAAGAGCAGAATATAAACTGAGACTAAGAGCAGAATATAAACTGAGACTAAAAGCAGAATATAAACTGAGACTAAGAGCAGAATATAAACGGAGACTAAAAGCAGAATATAAACTGAGACTAAAAGCAGAATATAAACTGAGACTAAGAGCAGAATATAAACGGAGACTAAAAGCAGAATATAAACTGAGACTAAAAGCAGAATATAAACTGAGACTAAAAGCAGAATATAAACTGACTAAGAGCAGAATATAAACGGAGACTAAAAGCAGAATATAAACTGAGACTAAAAGCAGAATATAAACTGAGACTAAAAGCAGAATATAAACTGAGACTAAGAGCAGAATATAAACTGAGACTAAAAGCAGAATATAAACTGAGACTAAAAGCAGAATATAAACGGAGACTAAAAGCAGAATATAAGCTGAGACTAAGAGCAGAATATAAACTGAGACTAAGAGCAGAATATAAACTGAGACTAAAAGCAGAATATAAACGGAGACTAAAAGCAGAATATAAACGGAGACTAAGAGCAGAATATAAACTGAGACTAAGAGCAGAATATAAACTGAGACTAAAAGCAGAATATAAACTGAGACTAAGAGCAGAATATAAACTGAGACTAAAAGCAGAATATAAACTGAGACTAAGAGCAAAATATAAACTGAGACTAAGAGCAGAATATAAACTGAGACTAAAAGCAGAATATAAACTGAGACTAAGAGCAGAATATAAACTGAGACTAAAAGCAGAATATAAACGGAGACTAAAAGCAGAATATAAACTGAGACTAAAAGCAGAATATAAACGGAGACTAAGAGCAGAATATAAACTGAGACTAAAAGCAGAATATAAACTGAGACTAAAAGCAGAATATAAACTGAGACTAAAAGCAGAATATAAACTGAGACTAAAAGCAGAATATAAACTGAGACTAAAAGCAGAATATAAACTGAGACTAAGAGCAGAATATAAACGGAGACTAAAAGCAGATTATAAACTGAGACTAAAGACTAAAAGCAGAATATAAACGGAGACTAAAAGCAGAATATAAACTGAGACTAAGAGCAGAATATAAACGGAGACTAAGAGCAGAATATAAACTGAGACTAAAGACTAAAAGCAGAATATAAACGGAGACTAAAAGCAGAATATAAACTGAGACTAAGAGCAGAATATAAACGGAGACTAAAGACTAAAAGCAGAATATAAACGGAGACTAAAAGCAGAATATAAACTGAGACTAAAAGCAGAATATAAACTGAGACTAAGAGCAGAATATAAACTGAGACTAAAGACTAAAAGCAGAATATAAACTGAGACTAAGAGCAGAATATAAACGGAGACTAAGAGCAGAATATAAACTGAGACTAAAGACTAAAAGCAGAATATAAACGGAGACTAAGAGCAGAATATAAACGGAGACTAAAAGCAGAATATAAACTGAGACTAAAGACTAAAAGCAGAATATAAACGGAGACTAAGAGCAGAATATAAACGGAGACTAAAAGCAGAATATAAACTGAGACTAAGAGCAGAATATAAACGGAGACTAAAAGCAGAATATAAACTGAGACTAAGAGCAGAATATAAACGGAGACTAAGAGCAGAATATAAACTGAGACTAAAGACTAAAAGCAGAATATAAACGGAGACTAAGAGCAGAATATAAACGGAGACTAAAAGCAGAATATAAACTGAGACTAAAGACTAAAAGCAGAATATAAACGGAGACTAAGAGCAGAATATAAACGGAGACTAAAAGCAGAATATAAACTGAGACTAAGAGCAGAATATAAACGGAGACTAAAAGCAGAATATAAACTGAGACTAAAGACTAAAAGCAGAATATAAACGGAGACTAAAAGCAGAATATAAACGGAGACTAAAAGCAGAATATAAACGGAGACTAAAGACTAAAAGCAGAATATAAACGGAGACTAAGAGCAGAATATAAACGGAGACTAAAAGCAGAATATAAACGGAGACTAAGAGCAGAATATAAACGGAGACTAAAAGCAGAATATAAACTGAGACTAAAAGCAGAATATAAACTGAGACTAAAAGCAGAATATAAACTGAGACTAAAAGCAGAATATAAACGGAGACTAAAAGCAGAATATAAACTGAGACTAAAAGCAGAATATAAACTGAGACTAAAAGCAGAATATAAACGGAGACTAAAAGCAGAATATAAACTGAGACTAAAAGCAGAATATAAACTGAGACTAAAAGCAGAATATAAACTGAGACTAAAAGCAGAATATAAACTGAGACTAAGAGCAGAATATAAACTGAGACTAAGAGCAGAATATAAACTGAGACTAAAAGCAAAATATAAACTGAGACTAAGAGCAGAATATAAACTGAGACTAAAAGCAAAATATAAACTGAGACTAAGAGCAGAATATAAACTGAGACTAAAAGCAGAATATAAACTGAGACTAAAAGCAGAATATAAACTGAGACTAAAAGCAGAATATAAACTGAGACTAAAAGCAGAATATAAACTGAGACTAAGAGCAGAATATAAACTGAGACTAAAAGCAGAATATAAACTGAGACTAAAAGCAGAATATAAACTGAGACTAAGAGCAGAATATAAACTGAGACTAAAGACTAAAAGCAGAATATAAACTGAGACTAAGAGCAGAATATAAACGGAGACTAAGAGCAGAATATAAACTGAGACTAAAAGCAGAATATAAACTGAGACTAAAAGCAGAATATAAACTGAGACTAAAAGCAGAATATAAACGGAGACTAAAAGCAGAATATAAACTGAGACTAAAAGCAGAATATAAACTGAGACTAAAAGCAGAATATAAACTGAGACTAAAAGCAGAATATAAACGGAGACTAAAAGCAGAATATAAACTGAGACTAAAAGCAGAATATAAACTGAGACTAAGAGCAGAATATAAACTGAGACTAAAAGCAGAATATAAACTGAGACTAAAAGCAGAATATAAACTGAGACTAAAAGCAGAATATAAACTGAGACTAAAAGCAGAATATAAACTGAGACTAAAGACTAAAAGCAGAATATAAACTGAGACTAAGAGCAGAATATAAACGGAGACTAAAGACTAAAAGCAGAATATAAACGGAGACTAAGAGCAGAATATAAACTGAGACTAAAGACTAAAAGCAGAATATAAACTGAGACTAAGAGCAGAATATAAACGGAGACTAAAGACTAAAAGCAGAATATAAACGGAGACTAAAAGCAGAATATAAACGGAGACTAAAAGCAGAATATAAACTGAGACTAAAAGCAGAATATAAACTGAGACTAAAAGCAGAATATAAACTGAGACTAAGAGCAGAATATAAACTGAGACTAAAAGCAGAATATAAACTGAGACTAAGAGCAGAATATAAACTGAGACTAAAAGCAGAATATAAACTGAGACTAAGAGCAGAATATAAACTGAGACTAAGAGCAGAATATAAACTGAGACTAAAAGCAGAATATAAACGGAGACTAAAAGCAGAATATAAACTGAGACTAAGAGCAGAATATAAACTGAGACTAAGAGCAGAATATAAACTGAGACTAAAAGCAGAATATAAACTGAGACTAAAAGCAGAATATAAACGGAGACTAAGAGCAGAATATAAACTGAGACTAAGAGCAGAATATAAACTGAGACTAAAAGCAGAATATAAACTGAGACTAAAAGCAGAATATAAACTGAGACTAAAAGCAGAATATAAACTGAGACTAAAAGCAGAATATAAACGGAGACTAAAAGCAGAATATAAACGGAGACTAAAAGCAGAATATAAGCTGAGACTAAAAGCAGAATATAAACTGAGACTAAAAGCAGAATATAAACGGAGACTAAAAGCAGAATATAAACGGAGACTAAAAGCAGAATATAAACGGAGACTAAAAGCAGAATATAAACTGAGACTAAAAGCAAAATATAAACTGAGACTAAAAGCAGAATATAAACTGAGACTAAAAGCAGAATATAAACTGAGACTAAAAGCAGAATATAAACTGAGACTAAAAGCAGAATATAAACTGAGACTAAAAGCAGATTATAAACTGAGACTAAAAGCAGAATATAAACTGAGACTAAAAGCAAAATATAAACTGAGACTAAAGACTAAAAGCAGAATATAAACTGAGACTAAGAGCAGAATATAAACTGAGACTAAAAGCAGAATATAAACGGAGACTAAAAGCAGAATATAAACTGAGACTAAAAGCAGAATATAAACTGAGACTAAAAGCAGAATATAAACTGAGACTAAAAGCAGAATATAAACTGAGACTAAAAGCAGAATATAAACTGAGACTAAAAGCAGAATATAAACTGAGACTAAAAGCAAAATATAAACTGAGACTAAAAGCAGAATATAAACTGAGACTAAAGACTAAAAGCAGAATATAAACTGAGACTAAGAGCAGAATATAAACTGAGACTAAAGACTAAAAGCAGAATATAAACGGAGACTAAAAGCAGAATATAAACTGAGACTAAAAGCAGAATATAAACTGAGACTAAAAGCAGAATATAAACTGAGACTAAAAGCAGAATATAAACTGAGACTAAAAGCAGAATATAAACTGAGACTAAAAGCAGAATATAAACTGAGACTAAAAGCAAAATATAAACTGAGACTAAAGACTAAGAGCAGAATATAAACGGAGACTAAAGACTAAAAGCAGAATATAAACGGAGACTAAAGACTAAAAGCAGAATATAAACTGAGACTAAGAGCAGAATATAAACTGAGACTAAAAGCAGAATATAAACTGAGACTAAAAGCAGAATATAAACGGAGACTAAAAGCAGAATATAAACTGAGACTAAAAGCAGAATATAAACGGAGACTAAGAGCAGAATATAAACTGAGACTAAGAGCAGAATATAAACTGAGACTAAAAGCAGAATATAAACTGAGAGTAAGAGCAGAATATAAACTGAGACTAAAAGCAGAATATAAACTGAGACTAAAAGCAGAATATAAACTGAGACTAAGAGCAGAATATAAACGGAGACTAAAAGCAGAATATAAACTGAGACTAAGAGCAGAATATAAACTGAGACTAAAAGCAGAATATAAACTGAGACTAAAAGCAGAATATAAACTGAGACTAAAGACTAAGAGCAGAATATAAACTGAGACTAAGAGCAGAATATAAACTGAGACTAAAGACTAAAAGCAGAATATAAACTGAGACTAAAAGCAGAATATAAACTGAGACTAAGAGCAGAATATAAACTGAGACTAAAGACTAAAAGCAGAATATAAACTGAGACTAAGAGCAGAATATAAACTGAGACTAAAGACTAAAAGCAGAATATAAACTGAGACTAAGAGCAGAATATAAACTGAGACTAAAGACTAAGAGCAGAATATAAACGGAGACTAAAGACTAAGAGCAGAATATAAACGGAGACTAAAAGCAGAATATAAACTGAGACTAAGAGCAGAATATAAACTGAGACTAAAGACTAAGAGCAGAATATAAACGGAGACTAAGAGCAGAATATAAACTGAGACTAAAGACTAAGAGCAGAATATAAACGGAGACTAAAAGCAGAATATAAACGGAGACTAAGAGCAGAATATAAACGGAGACTAAGAGCAGAATATAAACGGAGACTAAAAGCAGAATATAAACTGAGACTAAGAGCAGAATATAAACTGAGACTAAGAGCAGAATATAAACTGAGACTAAAAGCAGAATATAAACTGAGACTAAGAGCAGAATATAAACTGAGACTAAAAGCAGAATATAAACTGAGACTAAGAGCAGAATATAAACTGAGACTAAAAGCAGAATATAAACTGAGACTAAAAGCAGAATATAAACTGAGACTAAAAGCAGAATATAAACTGAGACTAAAAGCAGAATATAAACTGAGACTAAAGACTAAAAGCAGAATATAAACTGAGACTAAGAGCAGAATATAAACCGAGACTAAAAGCAGATTATAAACCGAGACTAAAAGCAGAATATAAACTGAGACTAAGAGCAGAATATAAACTGAGACCAAAAGCAGAATATAAACTGAGACTAAAAGCAGAATATAAACTGAGACTAAGAGCAGAATATGAACTGAGACTAAAAGCAGAATATAAACTGAGACCAAAAGCAGAATATAAACTGAGACTAAAAGCAGAATATGAACTGAGACTAAGAGCAGAATATAAACTGAGACTAAAGACTAAAAGCAGAATATAAACTGAGACTAAAAGCAGAATATGAACTGAGACTAAGAGCAGAATATAAACTGAGACTAAAGACTAAAAGCAGAATATAAACTGAGACCAAAAGCAGAATATGAACTGAGACTAAAAGCAGAATATAAACTGAGACTAAGAGCAGAATATAAACTGAGACTAAAGACTAAAAGCAGAATATAAACTGAGACTAAAAGCAGAATATGAACTGAGACTAAGAGCAGAATATAAACTGAGACTAAAGACTAAAAGCAGAATATAAACTGAGACCAAAAGCAGAATATAAACTGAGACTAAAAGCAGAATATGAACTGAGACTAAAAGCAGAATATAAACTGAGACTAAGAGCAGAATATAAACTGAGACTAAAGACTAAGAGCAGAATATAAACTGAGACTAAAGACTAAGAGCAGAATATAAACGGAGACTAAAGACTAAAAGCAGAATATAAACGGAGACTAAAGACTAAAAGCAGAATATAAACTGAGACTAAAAGCAAAATATAAACTGAGACTAAAGACTAAGAGCAGAATATAAACGGAGACTAAAGACTAAAAGCAGAATATAAACTGAGACTAAGAGCAGAATATAAACTGAGACTAAAAGCAGAATATAAACTGAGACTAAGAGCAGAATATAAACTGAGACTAAGAGCAGAATATAAACTGAGACTAAAAGCAGAATATAAACTGAGACTAAAGACTAAGAGCAGAATATAAACGGAGACTAAAGACTAAAAGCAGAATATAAACGGAGACTAAAGACTAAAAGCAGAATATAAACTGAGACTAAAAGCAGAATATAAACTGAGACTAAGAGCAGAATATAAACTGAGACTAAAAGCAGAATATAAACTGAGACTAAAAGCAGAATATAAACGGAGACTAAAAGCAGAATATAAACGGAGACTAAAAGCAGAATATAAACTGAGACTAAGAGCAGAATATAAACTGAGACTAAGAGCAGAATATAAACTGAGACTAAAAGCAGAATATAAACTGAGACTAAAAGCAGAATATAAACGGAGACTAAGAGCAGAATATAAACTGAGACTAAAAGCAGAATATAAACGGAGACTAAGAGCAGAATATAAACGGAGACTAAAAGCAGAATATAAACTGAGACTAAAGACTAAAAGCAGAATATAAACGGAGACTAAAAGCAGAATATAAACTGAGACTAAAAGCAGAATATAAACTGAGACTAAAAGCAGAATATAAACTGAGACTAAAAGAAGAATATAAACTGAGACTAAAAGCAGAATATAAACTGAGACTAAAAGCAGAATATAAACTGAGACTAAGAGCAGAATATAAACTGAGACTAAAAGCAGAATATAAACTGAGACTAAAAGCAGAATATAAACTGAGACTAAGAGCAGAATATAAACGGAGACTAAAGACTAAGAGCAGAATATAAACTGAGACTAAAAGCAGAATATAAACTGAGACTAAAGACTAAGAGCAGAATATAAACGGAGACTAAAGACTAAAAGCAGAATATAAACGGAGACTAAAGACTAAAAGCAGAATATAAACTGAGACTAAGAGCAGAATATAAACTGAGACTAAAAGCAGAATATAAACTGAGACTAAAAGCAGAATATAAACGGAGACTAAAAGCAGAATATAAACTGAGACTAAAAGCAGAATATAAACGGAGACTAAGAGCAGAATATAAACTGAGACTAAGAGCAGAATATAAACTGAGACTAAAAGCAGAATATAAACTGAGACTAAAAGCAGAATATAAACTGAGACTAAGAGCAGAATATAAACGGAGACTAAAAGCAGAATATAAACTGAGACTAAGAGCAGAATATAAACTGAGACTAAAAGCAGAATATAAACTGAGACTAAAAGCAGAATATAAACCGAGACTAAAAGCAGAATATAAACCGAGACTAAAAGCAGATTATAAACTGAGACTAAGAGCAGAATATAAACTGAGACTAAAAGCAGAATATAAACTGAGACTAAAAGCAGAATATAAACGGAGACTAAGAGCAGAATATAAACGGAGACTAAAAGCAGAATATAAACTGAGACTAAGAGCAGAATATAAACTGAGACTAAAAGCAGAATATAAACTGAGACTAAAAGCAGAATATAAACTGAGACTAAAGACTAAGAGCAGAATATAAACTGAGACTAAGAGCAGAATATAAACTGAGACTAAAGACTAAAAGCAGAATATAAACGGAGACTAAGAGCAGAATATAAACTGAGACTAAGAGCAGAATATAAACGGAGACTAAAGACTAAAAGCAGAATATAAACGGAGACTAAGAGCAGAATATAAACGGAGACTAAGAGCAGCGACTCTGAGCTTTAAGGAGGACCCTGTGTGAGAGGTCTGTATATTTCTCTGCATGTGTCAGGGTGAGCCTCCCTCCTCCAGCCCTGATTTCAGAGGCTCATACGGGGGGGTTCACCTGTCCTCCCTCCTGCTGGCAGACACAGAGCTCCTCATCAGGAGCAGGTGTTGAACATCAGGCAGATGTTGGACCAGGAGGTTCTGACCCGGCTGTACCGAAGGTGCAGCTTCTAACTATCTGATGTGTTTCTGTTTCAGAGGTTCTGATGAACACCAAGCTGGAGACGTCGGACCTGCGATGGACCAACCACCCGGCCGACGATCAGGAGGTAAGCGCCCAGCCGGTGGGTTAGGGTTAGGCCAACAGCTGTCTGCCCTGATCATCAGCTGATCATTGATCAATAACCCGCGTCTGTCCGCAGTGGGAGGAGGTGAGCGGCTTTGACGACGAGTCCAACAGCGTGCGCACCTTTCAGATCTGCACGCCCAACAGCCCGTCCTCCTACTGGCTGAGGACGCGCTGGATCCCCCGCCGGGCGGCCACCACGCTCTACGTGGAGATCCGGTGGGTGGACGTGACGGCCGCTGATGTCATCAGGTGTCACACGGGTGGCGTGGTGATGTAACGATGATGTCACACCTGCAGGTTCACCATGACGGAGTGCTCCAGCATGAACCAGCGCCACTGCAAGGAGACGTTCAACCTGTACCACTACCAGAGCGACAGCGACGAGGCCACGCCCACTCACCCCGCCTGGATGGAGAACCCGTACACCAAGGTGGCCGCCATCGCCGCCGACCACCTGCTGCGCAGGGAGAGCGAGCGGCGCTACAACACGAAGCTGCTGCGGGTGGAGGCGCTGCAGGGGGCGGGGCTTTACCTGGCCTTCCAGAGCCAGGGCAACTGCATGGCGCTGCTGTCCGTGCGCGTCTTCTACAGGAAGTGCCCGACCCTCCGCCGGGCCTTCGCCTCCTTCCCCGAGACCGTCCCACACTCGCTGGTGGAGCAGGTAACCATGGAAACGCCACCGAGGGCTTTTAGAAAAAGCTGGTTCATGTGAAAGCATCGATTTACAAAATAAAAGATTCTGCTGTTAGTTACAAAATAAAAGCTTTACCTTCGGTTTTACAAAATAAAAGCTTCAGTTGTTAGATTCACAAAATAAATGCTTCCGCTGTTAGTTACAAAATAAGATTTACCTTCAGTTTTACAAAATAAAAGCTTCAGTTTTTAGATTTACAAAATAATTAGATTAACAAAATAAAAGTTTCCGCTGTTTTACAAAATAAAAGTTTGAACTTTTAGTTTTACAAAATAAAAGCTTGAACTTTAAGTTTTACAAAATAAAAGCTTGAACTTTAAGTTTTACAAAATAAAAGCTTGAACTGTTAGTTTTACGAAATAAAAGCTTCCGCTGTCAGATTTACAAAATAAAAGCTTCTGCTGTCAGATTTACAAAATTAAAGCTTCAGTTGCTAGATTTACAAAATAAAAGCTTGAACTGTTAGTTTTACAAAATAAAAGCTCTGCCTTCAGTTTTACAAAATAAAAGCTTCCGCTGTCAGATTTACAAAATAAAAGCTTCCGCTGTCAGATTTACAAAATAAAAGCTTCTGCTGTCATATTTACAAAATTAAAGCTTCAGTTGCTAGATTTACAAAATAAAAGCTTGAACTGTTAGTTTTACAAAATAAAAGCTCTGCCTTCAGTTTTACAAAATAAAAGCTTTCCCTGTTAGATTTACAAAATAAAAGCTTCCGCTGTCAGATTTACAAAATAAAAGCTTCCGCTGTCAGATTTACAAAATAAAAGCTTCTGCTGTCAGATTTACAAAATTAAAGCTTCAGTTGCTAGATTTACAAAATAAAAGCTTCTGCCGTTAGATTAACAAAATAAAAGCCTTGTGATGTTATCTCCGGTCCAGGCTTTGATTTTGAAAGTCTGATTTAATGTGTGTTTCCTGCAGGCTCAGGGCGTGTGTGTGGAGAACGCCGTGACGCCTCCCGGCGAGCACTCCCAGCCTCCCAGCATGCTTTGCGGTGAGGACGGGCAGTGGGTGGGGCAGCCGACCTCCAGCTGCGCCTGTCGCCCTGGATACGAGGCGGGCGACACCGACGTGCGCTGCAGAGGTGAGAGCGAGGAAAATGACCTCGGGTCTGGACTCGCCGTGACGGATCTGGGCCTCGACTGGCTCGTCCAGCGCCTCTTTAACGGCCGTCACGGTCTTTATCATCAGCACTTAAAATTCTTTGGGGTCGGCGTGGCGTCTCAGAGTAAACAGCGAGGAGGTCATCGGCCACATGGCGGCTCCTAATCTAAAGCCCACATCTGTTCCCCTCAAACCATCAATCACCAGAGCAGCCAATCAGATCAAAGATCCTTCCTGGATCATTAATCAACTGCAGAAACTTCTCATGGCGTCTGAACCCGAGACCTCGGCCTGAACCTGAGCACGGTCTGAACCTGAACACGGTCTGAACCTGAACACGCTCTGAACCTGAACACGGTCTGAACCTGAACACGGTCTGAACCTGAACACGGTCTGAACCTGAACACGGTCTGAACCTGAACACGGTCTGAACCTGAGGCCTCGGCCTGAACCTGAACACGGTCTGAACCTGAGGCATCGGCCTGAACCTGAACACGGTCTGAACCTGAGGCCTCGGCCTGAACCTGAACACGGTCTGAACCTGAACACGGTCTGAACCTGAGGCCTCGGTCTGAACCTGAACACGGTCTGAACCTGAACACGGTCTGAACCTGAGGCCTCGGTCTGAACCTGAACACGGTCTGAACCTGAACACGGTCTGAACCTGAGCACGGTCTGAACCTGAACACGGTCTGAACCTGAACACGGTCTGAACCTGAACACGGTCTGAACCTGAGCACGGTCTGAACCTGAGCACGGTCTGAACCTGAACACGGTCTGAACCTGAACACGGTCTGAACCTGAACACGGTCTGAACCTGAACACGGTCTGAACCTGAGGCCTCGGCCTGAACCTGAGGCCTCGGTCTGAACCTGAGCACGGTCTGAACCTGAGGCCTCGGTCTGAACCTGAACACGGTCTGAACCTGAACACGGTCTGAACCTGAACACGGTCTGAACCTGAGCACGGTCTGAACCTGAACACGGTCTGAACCTGAGGCCTCGGTCTGAACCTGAACTCGGTCTGAACCTGAGCACGGTCTGAACCTGAGCACGGTCTGAACCTGAGGCCTCGGTCTGAACCTGAGGCCTCAGTCTGAACCTGAACACGGTCTGAACCTGAGGCCTCGGTCTGAACCTGAGGCCTCGGTCTGAACCTGAACACGGTCTGAACCTGAGGCCTCGGCCTGAACCTGAACACGGTCTGAACCTGAGCACGGTCTGAACCTGAACACGGTCTGAACCTGAACACGGTCTGAACCCGAGACCTCTGTCTGAACCTGAACACGGTCTGAACCTGAGGCCTCGGTCTGAACCTGAGGCCTCGGTCTGAACCTGAACACGGTCTGAACCTGAGGCCTCGGTCTGAACCTGAGGCCTCGGTCTGAACCTGAACACGGTCTGAACCTGAACACGGTCTGAACCTGAACACGGTCTGAACCTGAACACGGTCTGAACCTGAGGCCTCGGTCTGAACCTGAACACGGTCTGAACCTGAACTCGGTCTGAACCTGAACACGGTCTGAACCTGAGGCCTCGGTCTGAACCTGAACTCGGTCTGAAGCTGAACACGGTGTGGCGGCCGGCTGGAGCTGCGCTGCCCTTTGTTCTGTCTGTTTCTGCTGATCACATGTTGGGCTGCAGCGGCCGCCGTGGTTTCTCTCTGAGCGCTCACGGGTTCAGAAACCTCAGCTGTGAAGGATGTGATTACAGCTCATCTGCTGACGAGGCGCCTCTCAAAGCAGACGCATTAAAGGCTGAGGAGTAGGTTAGGGGTAGGTGACCTCAAGGGTTAGGGTTAGGGTTAGGGTAGGGTTTGGGTAGGGGGTAGGGCGGAAGGTCTGGCCCTTAAGCCCCGTACACACACGTCGCTGCTATTTACTCGCTACTCGCTCACTCGCCTACTCGCCACTCGCTTGGGTGCTTACACGTGTGATGGTGTGTAGAAGTTGGGTGGCCACTGTTTGGAGAACACTGGGGGAACGTCACCTGTCAATAATCTGTATTCTGCATTTTAATTGGCTACTCGCTTTTACTCGCTTTACTCGCGTCGCTCGAAGTTGAAATATGTTCATCTCGGAATCCGCCCACATCGCATCGCTTGTACTCTCCTCGCCTACTCGCCTCGCGTGAACACATAGACATTCTATTGACTTCACTCGCTGAGCGAGTAAATAGCAGCGACGTGTGTGTACGGGGCTTTAGTTTTTAGTTCTGCTTTTAAATGTTAAAGGGATAGTTCGCCTCTTCTGACATGAAGCTGTGTAACATCCCATATCAGCAACATCATTTATGAACATCTTCTTACCCCCTGCTGCGTCCTGTGAGCAGAGTTCCAGCCTCGTTTTGGTGTTGATGAAGGTAGTCCGGCTAGTTGGCTGGGGTCCCGAAAATATGCACATTGTTTTGAGGGTTCGGGTTAGAGGGTTAGGATAGGGTTAGAGGGTTAGAGAGTTAGGATAGGGTTAGTGTTAGAGGGTTAGGGTTAGGATAGGGTTTGTGTTAGAGGGTTAGGGTTAGGATAGGGTTAGAGGGTTAGGGTTAGGATAGGGTTAGTGTTAGAGGGTTAGGGTTAGGATAGGGTTAGAGGGTTAGAGAGTTAGGGTTATAGAGTTAGGGTTAGGATAGGGTTAGAGGGTTAGAGAGTTAGGGTTAGAGGGTTAGGGTTAGGGTTATAGAGTTAGGGTTAGGATAAGGTTAGAGGGTTAGAGAGTTAGGGTTAGGATAAGGTTAGAGGGTTAGGGTTAGGATAGGGTTAGTGTTAGAGGGTTAGGGTTAGGATAGGGTTAGAGGGTTAGAGAGTTAGGGTTAGGATAGGGTTAGGGTTATAGAGTTAGGGTTAGGATAGGGTTAGAGGGTTAGAGAGTTAGGGTTAGAGGGTTAGAGAGTTAGGGTTAGGATAGGGTTAGAGGGTTAGGGTTATAGAGTTAGGGTTAGAGGGTTAGAGAGTTAGGGTTAGGATAGGGTTAGAGGGTTAGGGTTATAGAGTTAGGGTTAGGATAGGGTTAGAGGGTTATAGAGTTAGGGTTAGAGGGTTAGAGAGTTAGGGTTAGGATAGGGTTAGAGGGTTAGGGTTATAGAGTTAGGGTTAGGATAGGGTTAGAGGGTTATAGAGTTAGGGTTAGAGGGTTAGAGAGTTAGGGTTAGGATAGGGTTAGAGGGTTAGGGTTATAGAGTTAGGGTTAGGATGGGGTTAGAGGGATAGGGTTATAGAGTTAGGGTTAGGATAGGGTTAGAGGGTTAGGGTTATAGAGTTAGGGTTAGGATAGGGTTAGAGGGTTAGGGTTATAGAGTTAGGGTTAGGATAGGGTTAGAGGGTTAGGGTTATAGAGTTAGGGTTAGGATAGGGTTAGAGGGTTATAGAGTTAGGGTTAGAGGGTTAGAGAGTTAGGGTTAGGATAGGGTTAGAGGGTTAGGGTTATAGAGTTAGGGTTAGGATAGGGTTAGAGGGTTAGAGAGTTAGGGTTAGGAGGGTTAGGGTTAGAAGGTTAGGGTTAGGATAGGGTTAGAGGGTTAGGGTTAGGGTTAGAGAGTTAGGGTTAGAGGGTTCGAGGGTTAGAAGGTTAGAGGGTTAGGATAGGGTTAGAGGGTTAAGGTTAGAGGGTTAGGATAGGGTTAGAGGGTTAAGGTTAGAGGGTTAGAGGGTTAGGACAGGGTTAGAGGGTTAAGGTTAGAGGGTTAGAGGGTTAGGGTTATGTGACCTCGAGGCGTCCAGCTTCCCCTTCAGGCTGTTTAAACCGATGGGACATCAGAATATTCAGCTCATTCGGGTCATTGATCATAAAAAGGCTCCGGTTGGAGTCCCACTTTACTTCTTGCTGCATGTTCCCATGTTTCTCTGCCCGTCACCCTAACCCTAACCTGACTCGTACCAACAGGCCTTCATCACCTGCTGAGGTGAGTCATTTATCTAAATCAGGTAAACACTCCGTGTCCCCTGGGGGCCCTACCTGTTAAAGGAGGGTTTCCATTGTTGTTTTAAAGCAGAGAGATGATGGCACAGACCTGCTTTCAGTCGTCTGGGACACCTTCTGATGTTTCTTTAAAGCAGTAAAATCATTGGACGCTCCTCGATCTGTGGGCGGAGTCTTTGCTCAGGTCCAAACTCGCCTGTTTCTGACCTCGTTTCTGTCGAGCTTCTTTCACATAAACCTTCCTTTTACGATGTTTTCGCCATGAAAAATGAAGCTAATCACAACAAACTGCTCCTGGGTTAGTTTTTATGTTTGGACTTATTTACGTCTTTAGAGATATTTTGGAGTTTAGTTTGTTTTTATCACATTTCTGTGTAAATAGTTTAACTCTGGGAGTCAGAGTCACATTAAAATGTCCTCACAGGGCAGTAAAAACAACACTTTTACCCACCGCAGCGCAGGTTGTGTTGACTGGTTTCTGAGCCTCTGTTTACATGTTTGTTCTGTAAACAGGAAGTTAGGAACGGTGCCCCAAAAAACAGTAAACAAAGAGTGAAACTGATTAGTTTGGCCGTTCCTCCAGTAAGGCTGTCCTGAAGATACAGAAGAAGAAGAAGCAGAAGAAGAAGAAGGCAGAAACAGAAGAAGAAGCAGAAGAAGAAGAAGCAGCAGAAACAGAAGAAGAAGCAGCAGAAGAAGAAGCAGCAGCAGCAGCAGCAGAAGAAGAAGAAGAAGCAGAAGAAGAAGAAGGCAGAAACAGAAGAAGCAGAAGAAGAAGAAGCAGAAGAAGAAGAAGAAGCAGCAGAAGCAGCAGAAGAAGAAGAAGCAGAAGAAGAAGAAGGCAGAAACAGAAGAAGCAGAAGAAGAAGAAGCACCCGCCGGGATCTGAATGGCGCTCCGCTCTTCGCTTGGCGCCCGTTCTCGCCCTTATTCGAGGACTCTGGTGATGAAAGCGCAGCGAGGTCGACGGAGGTTACAGACGGTTTGGTTGTCGAAGCTTCCTGTTATTCTGTGCGAGGTCAGAGGTCAGCCGACTGCAACCAGGAAGTGTTGCAGAGAGGAGGGGGGTGAGAGCCAGGCTGAGTGAGGGGGTCAGAGGTCAAACACAGCACACACACCGGGCTGCACCGAGGCCAGCGGTGACATCATGGCAGCACTTTCCACTTCCTGTTGGAGCCAAGGTCACTTCCTGTCTCTCATTGTGTGCGTGAGGCGCACTCCTCCCTCCATCCCCCCATCCTGTGATCCTGCTGACGGAGCGGCTGCTTCTGTTCAGGAACTTTAGGAACTCCCTCAGATCCCCTCAGACCTGCAGGTTCTAACAAAGTAACCGGGCCGACTTGGTTCTAACAAAGAAACCGGGCCGACTCGGTTCTAACAAAGTAACCGGACCGAATCGGTTCTAACAAAGTAACCGGACCGACTCGGATCTAACAAAGTAACCGGGCCGACTCGGTTCTAACAAAGTAACCGGACCGACTCGGATCTAACAACCGGACCGACTCGGATCTAACAAAGTAACCGGGCCGACTTGGTTCTAACAAAGAAACCGGGCCGACTCTGTTCTAACAAAGTAACCGGACCGAATCGGTTCTAACAAAGTAACCGGGCCGACTTGGTTCTAACAAAGAAACCGGGCCGACTCGGTTCTAACAAAGTAACCGGACCGACTTGGTTCTAACAAAGAAACCGGGCCGACTCGGTTCTAACAAAGTAACCGGACCGAATCGGTTCTAACAAAGTAACCGGACCGACTTGGTTCTAACAAAGAAACCGGACCGACTCGGTTCTAACAAAGTAACCGGACCGAATCGGTTCTAACAAAGAAACCGGACCGAATCGGTTCTAACAAAGTAACCGGACCGACTCGGTTCTAACAAAGTAACCGGGCCGAATCGGTTCTAACAAAGTAACCGGGCCGACTCGGTTCTAACAAAGTAACCGGACCGAATCGGTTCTAACAAAGTAACCGGACCGAATCGGTTCTAACAAAGAAACCGGACCGAATCGGTTCTAACAAAGAAACCGGACCGAATCGGTTCTAACAAAGTAACCGGACCGAATCGGTTCTAACAAAGTAACCGGACCGACTCGGTTCTAACAAAGAAACCGGACCGAATCGGTTCTAACAAAGTAACCGGACCGAATCGGTTCTAACAAAATAACCGGACCGACTCGGTTCTAACAAAGAAACCGGACCGAATCGGTTCTAACAACCGGGCCGACTCGGTTCTAACAAAGTAACCGGGCCGAATCGGTTCTAACAAAGTAACCGGACCGACTCGGTTCTAACAAAGAAACCGGACCGAATCGGTTCTAACAACCGGGCCGACTCGGTTCTAACAAAGTAACCGGACCGACTCGGTTCTAACAAAGAAACCGGACCGAATCGGTTCTAACAAAGAAACCGGACCGAATCGGTTCTAACAACCGGGCCGACTCGGTTCTAACAAAGTAACCGGACCGACTCGGTTCTAACAAAGTAACCGGGCCGAATCGGTTCTAACAAAGTAACCGGACCGACTCGGATCTAACAAAGTAACCGGACCGAATCGGTTCTAACAAAGTAACCGGACCGACTCGGATCTAACAAAGTAACCGGACCGAATCGGTTCTAACAAAGTAACCGGACCGACTTGGTTCTAACAAAGTAACCGGACCGACTCGGTTCTAACAAAGTAACTGGACCGACTCGGTTCTAACAAAGTAACCGGACCGACTCGGATCTAACAAAGAAACCGGGCCGACTCGGATCTAACAAAGTAACCGGACCGACTCGGTTCTAACAAAGAAACCGGACCGACTCGGTTCTAACAAAGAAACCGGACCGACTCGGATCTAACAACCGGACCGACTCGGATCTAACAACCGGACCGACTCGGATCTAACAACAGGACCGACTCGGTTCTAACAAAGTAACCGGGCCGACTCGGTTCTAACAAAGAAACCGGACCGACTCGGATCTAACAAAGTAACCGGACCGACTCGGTTCTAACAAAGTAACCGGACCGACTCGGATCTAACAAAGAAACCGGACCGACTCGGTTCTAACAAAGAAACCGGACCGACTCGGTTCTAACAAAGTAACCGGACCGACTCGGATCTAACAAAGAAACCGGACCGACTCGGTTCTAACAAAGAAACCGGGCCGACTCGGTTCTAACAAAGTAACCGGACCGACTCGGATCTAACAAAGAAACCGGACCGAATCGGTTCTAACAAAGAAACCGGACCGACTCGGTTCTAACAAAGAAACCGGACCGACTCGGTTCTAACGGGACTGTCTCGGTTTTCTTTGGCTTATTTTACATCTTAAATCTTTTAAATCTCATTTTAAAAGCTGTTGGAGAGTGTTTCTGGCTGTTGGTTTTGGTTTGTTGGTCAGACAGAGATCATTTAAAGATGTGGAGATGAGTTTCAGATCGCGGTATGAACACGAACAAATCGTTTTTAGTTCCCCAAACACCTGTCCAGTTTTAGTTTTTTAACTCTAACCCTGGGAGAGAAGTGCGAGGTCCTTTTGGTTGAACCTTCACCACCCAACCAACCCCAGGGCTGCTCCTATTGGTCACCTTCTCTGCGCAGCTTTTATATAATTTCTTAAATGAGTCGTCAGCTTGTTTCTTTATTCGCTGTCCTGGAGGCTTTGGAGCGTTTTACGAATGAATAATGATGCTCAGTGAGTGAGTGGTGCGTCGGCTTTAGTTGTTTTACATGCTAACGCTGATGCTAGCCCTGTGTTTGTCTGCTGCAGGCTTTAGCTGTTTTACATGCTAACGCTAATGCTAGCCCTGTGTTTGTCTGCAGCAGGCTTTAGCTGTTTTCCATGCTAACGCTAATGCTAGCCCTGTGTTTGTCTGCAGCAGGCTTTAGCTGTTTTACATGCTAACGCTAATGCTAGCCCTGTGTTTGTCTGCTGCAGCTTTTAGCTGTTTTACATGCTAACGCTAATGCTAGCCCTGTGTTTGTCTGCAGCAGGCTTTAGCTGTTTTACATGCTAACGCTAATGCTAGCCCTGTGTTTGTCTGCAGCAGGCCTTAGCTGTTGTACATGCTAACGCTAATGCTAGCCCTGTGTTTGTCTGCTGCAGCTTTTAGCTGTTTTACATGCTAACGCTAATGCTAGCCCTGTGTTTGTCTGCAGCAGGCTTTAGCTGTTTTACATGCTAACGCTAATGCTAGCCCTGTGTTTGTCTGCAGCAGGCCTTAGCTGTTTTACATGCTAACGCTAATGCTAGCCCTGTGTTTGTCTGCAGCAGGCCTTAGCTGTTGTACATGCTAACGCTAATGCTAGCCCTGTGTTTGTCTGCTGCAGCTTTTAGCTGTTTTACATGCTAACGCTAATGCTAGCCCTGTGTTTGTCTGCAGCAGGCTTTAGCTGTTTTACATGCTAACGCTAATGCTAGCCCTGTGTTTGTCTGCAGCAGGCTTTAGCTGTTTTACATGCTAACGCTAATGCTAGCCCTGTGTTTGTCTGCAGCCTGCCCGGCGGGTCACTTCAAGGTGGAGTCGGGACATGGCGTCTGCAGCTCATGTCCAGCCAATAGCAACACAAGGATCCCAGGCTCCTCCTACTGCCCGTGTCTCCCCGGCTACGACCGAGCCGACTCCGACCCGCCGCACGCCGCCTGCACACGTAAGATTCCCACATTTATTCCACATTTCTGCTCCTGTCTCAGCTTGCTGCTGCCAGATCTTTAAAAACTCTATTTCCCACAATGCACCTGGTTGGTGTCTGTTACCGCCCCGTCTCCAGACTTCATCCTGAAGTCGTTCGTTTTCATTGTTTCGTGATGAAAACTGAGAATCATGGGAACATTAGTGAACTGGCCCTTTAAGGCCTCATTAATGCATCATGAGGACTTACCGCACACACACACACACGTGGACTCACGTGCACACACATGCACACACACGCACACACGCCCCCTTAACTACCACGACGCCGCCTCTTTAAGTGCATTGCCCGGGGCAACAGCAATTAGGCCAAATTAATAGCCTCATTAGCTCTTTGTGTGAGTCTGGGGTCACACTGGTAGGGAACACACACATGCACGTGCACGCTCACACCCACATGCACGCTCACACACACGAGCACGCTCACACACACGTGCACGCATACACAGATTTCTGGTTTCACAGACGTCTGTGTGGAAGCAGAAACTTCTTATCTCTCAGCTTCTCCATCAGTCTGTAACCGCACAGAAAAAGAAACAGAAGAAGAAGAAAAACAGAAGAAGAAGAAGAACAGAAGAAGAAGAACAGAAGAAGAAAAACAGAGAAGAAGAAGAAGAGCAGAAGAAGTAGAAAACCAGAAGAAGAAAAACAGAAGAAGAAGAGCAGAAGAAGATAAACAGAGAAGAAGAAGAAGAGCAGAAGAAGAAAAGCTCCTTTTAGAGGAATGAAAACACGTCTGAGTGAACAGCTGAGACGAGCAGCAGCTGCCTGACAGTCGGCGCTCAGGGCAGACTGTTTAATGTGATGTAAGGCACGGTGTGACTTCTGACCCCTGACCTCTGACCCCTGCAGGACCGCCCTCTGCCCCCCGCCTGCTGGTGAGCCAGCTCAACGACACCGTGGTGACGCTGGAGTGGAGCGAGCCGCTGGACCGAGGAGGCCGAGGAGACCTGACCTACAGGGTCCTGTGCTCCAGCTGCGGAGCCGGCGGCGCCAAGGTAGGTCCAGACCGGTTAGAACCAGGTCAGACCGGTTAGAACCAGGTCCAGACCGGTTAGAACCAGGTCCAGACAGGTTAGAACCAGGTCCAGACCGGTTAGAATCAGGTCCGACCGGTTAGAACCAGGTCAGACCGGTTAGAACCAGGTCCAGACCGGTTAGAACCAGGTCCAGACCGGACCGGAGAACCAGGTCCAGACCGGTTAGAACCTGGTCCAGACCGGTTAGAACCAGGTCAGACCGGTTAGAACCAGGTCCAGACCGGTTAGAACCAGGTCCAGACCGGTTAGAACCAGGTCAGACCGGTTAGAACCAGGTCCAGACCGGTTAGAACCAGGTCAGACCGGTTAGAACCAGGTCCAGACCGGTTAGAATCAGGTCCAGACCGGTTAGAACCAGGTCCAGACCGGACCGGAGAACCAGGTCCAGACCGGTTAGAACCAGGTCCAGACCGGTTAGAACCAGGTCAGACCGGTTAGAACCAGGTCCAGACCGGTTAGAACCAGGTCCAGACCGGTTAGAACCAGGTCAGACCGGTTAGAACCAGGTCCAGACCGGTTAGAATCAGGTCCAGACCGGTTAGAACCAGGTCCAGACAGGTTAGAACCAGGTCCAGACCGGACCGGAGAACCAGGTCCAGACCGGTTAGAACCAGGTCCAGACCGGTTAGAACCAGGTCAGACCGGTTAGAACCAGGTCCAGACAGGTTAGAATCAGGTCCAGACCGGTTAGAACCAGGTCCAGACCGGTTAGAATCAGGTCCAGACCGGTTAGAACCAGGTCAGACCGGTTAGAACCAGGTCCAGACCGGTTAGAACCAGGTCCAGACCGGTTAGAACCAGGTCCAGACCGGACCGGAGAACCAGGTCCAGACCGGTTAGAACCAGGTCAGACCGGTTAGAACCAGGTCCAGACCGGTTAGAACCAGGTCAGACCGGACCGGATCAGATAGACCATAGAAACCTGACTCCTCCCCCTCCAGTCTTCTCTCAGTCTTCTCTCTTCTGACTCCGCCCCCTCAAGTCTTCTCTCTTCTGACTCCGCCCCCTCCAGTCGTCTCTCTTCTGACTCCGCCCCCTCCAGTCTTCTCTCTTCTGACTCCGCCCCCTCCAGTCTTCTCTCAGTCTTCTCTCTTCTGACTCCGCCCCCCTTCTGCCTGCTCCTCAGGGATTGGCCGGCTCCTGCTCGCCGTGTGATGACAGCGTTCTGTACCGGCCGGCGCAGGTCGGGCTGACTCAGCGCCGCGTCGTCATATGGGGACTCCGCCCACAAACCAAGTACACGTTCACCATCCAGTCCCTGAACGGCGTCTCTGCTGTGAGCCAATCAGAGCCGGCCGCCGTCAGGGTCAACGTCACCACCAGCAGAGACGGTAACTAACTACATTACCCAGCATGCCCTTCAGGGGGAAGTTTGATGAGGTAAAGTTCTGATTGGTGGTCGGGTGTGTGCAGTTCCTCCTCCGGTTTCTGGCCTGAGGCGGGCGGCGGCCTCAGAGAGCAGTCTGACGGCGGCGTGGAGCGTCCCGGTCCTGCAGAACCAGCAGCAGGTCCTGGACTACCAGCTGCGCTACAGCCCGCGGGACGGCGAGGGGGCGGGGCAGTGGCAGTACGTGTCCAGCAGGTCTTCTTCGGTGGTGCTGGGCGGGCTGCGGCGGGCGGCGCGCTACCAGGTGCAGGTGCGGGCGCGCTCTCAGGCGGGATACGGCGCCTTCAGCGCGGCGAGCAGCCTCAGCACGCTGCCCGACGGCACCGCGGGCCAATCGCAGCTGGCGGCGACCGCCGCGCTCGTCTCCGTGGGGATCCTGATGCTGGTCGCCGCGGTGATAGCGGGAGGCATCTGCTACCGGTGAGAGAAAGATGTGTGTTCAGGATGCTCCCGCCCTGCTGCCGTCAGCAGAACAATGGAGCTGACCTCGGGTTCACGTGCACGCACACACACGTGCACACACACGTGCACAGAGCAGGGTGGAACACGACGACTATATTAAGATGGAGAAACTCGAGCCTGTGGGAGATGGAGAGATACACGCAGATAATCACATTCCTGAGGGGGGGTGTGAGCGTGCACGTGTGTAGGGGCGTGCACGTGCGCCTCCTGAGGAAACAGGATTCCTGCAGCTGCTGAAACTCTGTCCTTCTGTCTTGTTTCCTCTGATGAAAGTTTTTTATTATTATAAATGTATATATATATATATATATATAATATATATATATATATATATATATATATATATATATATATATATATATACATTTATAATAATGTAAATATAATATATAAATATAAGTTTTTATTTTATTATTTATAAATATTCCCATTAATTTATAGACCATCAAACAGCTTTTTAAAAGCTTCCTCTTAGAGGAAAGTTTATCCATGTTTGTTAGCTTTGTTTACTCAAATTACCTTTTATAGTTACACCAATCCTACTGTTAGCTAAATTGACTTTTGCTCTGTTATAGTTATACCAATCTTACTGTTAGCTAAATTGACTTTTGCTCTGTTATAGTTATACCAATCCTACTTTTAGCGAAATTAACTTTTGCTCTGTTATAGTTACACCAATCCTACTGTTAGCTAAATTTACTTTTGCTCTGTTATAGTTATACCAATCCTACTGTTAGCTAAATTTACTTTTGCTCTGTTATAGTTATACCAATCCTACTGTTAGCTAAATTTACTTTTGCTCTGTTATAGTTATACCAATCTTACTGTTAGCTAAATTTACTTTTGCTCTGTTATAGTTATACCAATCTTACTATTAGCTAAATTTCCTTTTGCTCTGTTAAAGTTATACCAATCCTACTGTTAGCTAAATTTACTTTTGCTCTGTTATAGTTACACCAATCTTACTGTTAGCTTAATTTACTTTTGCTCTGTTATAGTTATACCAATCTTAATGTTAGCTACATTTACTTTTGCTCTGTTATAGTTATACCAATCTTACTGTTAGCTAAAATGACCTGATTGATTTTCTGTATCTGTATTTCTGTGTTAGATTTTTCCTGATTGTTGTTTCTGTGTTGTAAAGCACTTTGGAAAGTCCTAAATAAATTAATTTCCCTTCACTTCTGTCCGTCAGCAGGAGGCGGCGGCGGCGCTCCGACCCGAACGACAAGGCGGGACACTACCAGATGGGACAGAGTGAGTCTCTCTCAGCCAATCAGAGCGCAGACGGGGGGGCAGGGCCTGCCGAGGGTTTTTAATGATTTTCCGTGCTGTGATGTTGTTGTAGCGATGAAGGTGTACATCGACCCGTTTACCTACGAGGACCCCAACGAGGCGGTGAGGGAGTTCGCCAAAGAGATCGACGCCTCCTTCGTGAAGATCGAGGAGGTGATCGGAGCAGGTGAGGCACACCTGGAGGAACTTTTTGTCCTCACAGAAGCATGCTGGGACTTTGTGTCCTCACAGAAGCATGCTGGAACTAAAGAGGATTCACTTTGGCTTTGTTCGAAACCGCCTGCTACATGCTACATGCTACATGCTACATGCTACATACTACATACTATATACTGCATACTACATACTATATACTACATACTACATACTACATGCTACATGCTACATACTACATACTACATACTGCATACTGCATACTACATACTACATACCATATACTACATACTACATACTACATGCTACATACTGCATACTACATACTATATACTACATACTACATACTGCATACTACATACTACATACTACATACTGCATACTGCATACTACATACTGCATACTACATACTACATACTATATACTACATACTACATACTGCATACTACATACTACATACTACATACTACATACTACATACTGCATACTACATACTACATACTGCATACTGCATACTTCCATACTGCATACTCATGGATCAGACAGTATGCAGAGCGTTTACCCACAATGCATCTCGCTCCTGCCCGAGCCGAAGTCAGCCAGCCTGAAGCTGATTTCTCTTAAGCTCTAAACTCTGTAAACTTTAGCAACATTTGAAACATTTTCAGGTGAGAAAGTAGTCGTTTAGATCCCCAACGTGTTGAAAACCTGACAAAATACCGGCTGTTTACCATTTTGTTCCCACGAATTCGGCGCTACTAAAGCTAGCCGCAGTGAGCTAACGCAGTTCCGGTTATTTTCACAAAATAAAATACCCGTTGCCTTTTATCATAGAGAAAGCCATTACCATACAATTGGTGCTTTTGTTTTGAAAACAGGAAGTGAACCTACCCTCGTTGTAGCTAGCTTGAAACTGCCATTTTGACAGGAAATGAGGATCGGCGACGTCACGTCACGTTGCATCTTGGGTAGTTTGAGTATGAGTAGTAACCTCATGATGCATACCCAACATTTCGGAGAATCTAGTATGCATCCGGGAACTTCTGCTTACTCAAACTCGCATACTAACTCAGAAAGTTAGTAGGAGTAGTAGGAGTAGTAGGAGAAGTAGGCGGTACGAGACCTTCGTACGAAAAAAGTGAGAAATTTAGAGTAAAAATACGAAATTGTTCCTGCATGAGGCCCAATGTTCTGGAGTTTAAGAACAAAGGAGAGAGGAAGAACCTCTCAGAGTTACTTTGGACATTATTCTGGAGGTTTCTCAGACTTTGGTCGATGTTTTTTAGGAATCTTTCTGAGGAACGAGAAGCTAAAACTGAAGAAATGAATCAGCTTTGAATCTTTTTCAGATACTTTTTAAATGTTAAACTTAATGAGTTTGTAGATTAAACTGATTGATTTGGGAACCAGGAATGTTAGTATAACTTTGTTTACTCAGTTGGAGGAAACTCTTCAGGAATCCAGAAACATTTTCAGAACCTTCATCTGAACCTTCCTCTGATCTGAACTGAGGGAGTTTGGCTTAGCGGTGGATCCGAACTCCGGCTCTCACTGCTGGGTGTTAAGGAGGCTTTTATTTTGGGAAGTTTGCCAGCTCTGTGACCTCCGACCCCAGAGAAAACGGGACGTTAGCTTTCCCATCGTCGGGAAAACCCGTGTTCGTGCTGTGAAAACATCAGATCTGATTTCTCCTCCAGCATGAATCCTGTATTATTAAAAGTAAACATGAGACCCGCGCTGTGTGTGTGTGTGTGTGTGAGGGCGCGTTCTCACAGCTTAGTGGGGACCTCAGGGAGAACAGGATCAGTGGAGCGAGGACGCCTGGCGTAATGAGGACGTTGGGAAACAGGGGTAGCTTTAGCATTAGCTAAATGAAAAAGTGAGAAATGAAAACATTTTGCAGCCTTTCACTTTCTTTCTGTTTTTACATCGAACAGAAAAGTGTGGGCTGTGACACCGTTAGCCTAGCTTAGTATCTGAGCAGTTGTGGTTCAGGTGTAGAAACTGGGGTAGGTTTAGCATTAGCTAAATGAAAAATGAAAAAGTTAGAAATTTAAACATTTTGTAGCCTTTCACTTTCTTTCTGTTTTTACATCGAACAGAAAAGTGTGGGCTGTGACACCATTAGCCTAGCTTAGCATCTGAGCAGGTGTGGTTCAGGTGTAGAAACTGGGGTAGGTTTAGCATTAGCTAAATGAAAAATGAAAAAGTTAGAAATTTAAACATTTTGTAGCCTTTCACTTTCTTTCTGTTTTTACATCGAACAGAAAAGTGTGGGGCTGTGACACCATTAGCCTAGCTTAGCATCTGAGCAGGTGTGGTTCAGGTGTAGATGTTTGTTTGTTTGTTTTGTTTATTTTGTTAAACGGTGTCATACACCAAAAAGGTGCCCAGCCCACATGGGCTTACAAGACACACCATAAGTAATAAAAAGAAAAAGTCAAAAGAAGATCTCCATAATAGCTAATCCAACATATACGGTCCTCAGTAGACAACAACCACACTCAGACATAAAGTTGGTGAGCTTCCAACACATATTAGGCTAAATAAAACACTATTTCGCTAAACAAATATGTTAGTCTGCACTCATCGGACATAGAAAACAAATCATGACATTCCAAGGTCAATTTAAGGAAGAGCTCAAGTCTAAATACATGGTAAAAAGGACAGCAAAACACAAAATGCATCTCATTTTCCACCTCATTTAAGTCACACAGGTGACACTTTCTGCATGAAAACGTCCAGTTTCAACAAGATACCACTTCTGGTAAGTTTCAGGGTGACATAATGCTCTGGTTGGTAGACGGACTTTGTCAAACAATGCATTCTCAGTTTAGGTTTGTACAGAGCTGCCGTTGGTTAGAATCGGGCTGATGTGCAGCTTCTGTTACAGTAGGACTCTCTGGTGACATCAGAAAGATGTAACGGGATACGTGCTCCCGGCCGGGGGGAAGCGCACGCCGAGCACATGTGTGTGCACGAGGTGCAGACGTGTTGGTATGTGCTAATGAGCCTTAAAGGAACATTACACCTCTCCCCCGGTATCGGTTTATTAAGTCCGTTCTGGACTGGCTGGTGTTGGTTGTGACCGTGTGACCTCATTAGCCGCTCTGATCCGGCGGAGTCCCTCAGGGTTCTGTTGTCGGCTCTCCTGTGTTTCCCCTTCAAAGAGCCCAACAAGCTGCCTCCAGTTAAAGGAGCTGATTAGATCAGCTCGCTGCTTCAGGAGAGCGTCTGAGGCTCATTTCCAGGCCGCCGTTTGTGTTCTGGCACAACTCTGCATGAGTCACACTTTATTTAATAACCGGCCCCATGAGCCCGCTCCGTTCTGATTGGCTGGTGTCCAGAAATGTCCGCCAGCTTTCAGAACTCTTTAGTTAAACTGTCAGCTTCTCAAACATATCTGTAACATATCCAACCCGAGTCGGTTTGAGCTTCTTATCGACTCTTTTTTAACTAAAACAAAGACCTCTAACATCAGCTCGCTGACACCATTATATGTACAACTCTTCTGTACCTGTCCAGGTGTGTGTGTTACTGCGATGGTTCATTTCATCAGAAACATTACTGTGTAATCTAATCGAGATAAGCGTGTTCATATAAGTAATAACTTTATTCGTGTAGCGCCTTTTAGTCAAACTGTGACGAGTTACGGACGAAGAACAAGAGAAAGACGAAGAATTTCCGTCTGATTCCTACAACATTCCAGCCCAGGGAAGATAGAAAAGTGATTTATCTTCTTTATATTCTTTATCCAAGTCAGCGGCTTTATTCTGGAGATTGTTCTATTTATTTATATGCAGAACGCTCACCTGTGGCGTCCCTCATGGTTCGGTGTCGGGCCCCCTGCACACAAAGTCAAAGAGCTTCACAATGACTGATTCATGCTGTAACTTTGTTCAAATAATACCCACAAACTCACCTCGCCAACACCATTATATGTCCAACTCTTCTGTACCTGTCCAGGTGTGTGTGTTACTGGTTCATTTCATCAGAAACATTACTGGGTAATCTAATCGAGATAAGCGTGTTCATATAAGTAATAATAACTTTATTCATGTAGCGCCTTTTAGTCAAACCGTAACGAGTTACGGACGAAGAACAAGAGAAAGACGAAGAATTTCCGTCTGATTCCTACAACAATCCAGCCAAGAGAAGATAGATAAAGAAGATAAATCACTTTTCTAAGTCAGCAGCTTTATTCTGGAGATTGTTCTATTTATTTATATGCAGAACGCTCACCTGTGGCGTCCCTCAGGGTTCGGTGTCGGGCCCCTATAATGACTGATTCATGCTGTAACTTTGTTCAAATAATACCCACAAACTCACCTGGACAGGTGCACGACTGTGGTTCACCTGTGGGGATAAATTCTGACCGCTGTGGTTAACTTGTCACAGGTCTTATTGAGGTTATTTATCGATCATCGTAACAATGGCGTCCTGCTGTGTACCTGTCCAGGTGAGTTTGGCGAGGTGTGCCGTGGCCGGCTGAGAATCCCGGGCAGGAAGGAGAACTATGTGGCCATCAAGACTCTGAAGGGCGGCTACACAGACAAACAAAGGCGCGACTTCCTGTCGGAGGCGTCCATCATGGGTCAGTTCCAGCACCCGAACATCATCCACCTGGAGGGCGTCATCACCACGTCCTGCCCCGTCATGATCCTGACGGAGTTCATGGAGAACGGAGCGCTCGACAGCTTCCTGAGGGTGAGACGGCGCTACCTGTTTACCTGTTTACTCACCTGACTGTTTACCTGTTTACTCACCTGTCTGCTCACCTGTCTGTCCACCTCTTTACTCACCTGTCTGCCCACCTGTCTGTCCACCTGTTTACTCACCTGTCTGTCCACCTGTTTACCTGTTTACTCACCTGTCTGTCCACCTGTTTACCTGTTTACTCACCTCGACAGCTTCCTGAGGGTGAGACGGCACCACCTGTTTACCTGTTTACTAACCTGTCTGTCCACCTGTTTACCTGTTTACTCACCTGTCTGTCCACCTGTTTACCTGTCTGTCCCACCTGACTGTTCACCTGTGTGTCTGCAGATGAATGATGGACAGTTCACCACCATCCAGCTGGTGGGGATGCTGCGTGGCATCGCCGCGGGGATGAAGTATCTGTCAGACATGAGTTTTGTCCACAGAGACCTGGCGGCTCGTAACATCCTGGTCAACTCCAACCTGGTCTGTAAGGTGAGAGGACCACCTGTCTGCCTGTTCATCTGTTTGCTTACCCACCTGTCTGCTTACCCACCTGTCTGCTAACCCCACCTGTTTGCTTACCCACCTGTCTGCCTGTTCATCTGTCTGCCTGTTCATCTGTCTGCTTACCCACCTGTTTGCTTACCCACCTGTCTGCTTACTCACCTGTCTGCTTACTCACCTGTCTGCCTGTTCATCTGTCCGCTTACCCACCTGTCTGCTTACTCACCTGTCTGCCTGTTCATGTGTCTGCTTACCCACCTGTCTGCTTACCCACCTGTTTGCTTACCCACCTGTTTGCTTACCCACCTGTCTGCTTACCCACCTGTCTGCTTACCCACCTGTCTGCTTACCCACCTGTCTGCTTAACCACCTGTTTGCTTACCCACCTGTCTGTCCTTCTTGCCCCATCCATCTGATCTGACTGTGATGTTTTGTGTGTGGCAGGTCTCAGATTTCGGTCTGAGCCGGTTCCTGACGGAGAACTCGTCCGACCCGACGTACACGAGCTCTCTGGTGAGTCCCCACAGGTGTATGATGATGTCATAAGTAATCAGACGGAGACCGTGTTGTGTTCTCAGCGTTAAAGGTGTGACTGTTCCAGGTCAAACCGCTTGAATCTTAGGTCTTTGTGTCAGGGGACTTTGTTCTCGTCACTAAACTTTAGTTTTGGTTCCGCAGGGAGGGAAGATTCCCATCCGGTGGACGGCCCCTGAAGCCATCGCCTACAGGTGCGTCCCACCTGCGGCTCGTTGTTTCGTTGTCGCAGGTCAAGCTTCACAGCTGTTGTCGTAGCTGTACCTGTTTCATTAATTCATCCTCTGATCGCAGGAAGTTCACGTCCGCCAGCGACACGTGGAGTTACGGCATCGTCATGTGGGAGGTGATGTCATACGGAGAGCGACCGTACTGGGACATGAGCAACCAGGACGTAAGAATAAAAACACGGACTGCTCCTTTAACCTGTTCAGCAGCTCTGGAAATAAAAGCGTGTAACAGCTGGAGGGTCGCTGGTTCGATGCCCGGCTTCCTCACCTGTTTTTTAACGTAATGCGATGATCTTTTTTGTTTAATTTATTTATTATTTATTTGGTCAAATTTTCAGGTTTTTTTTCCAGTTTGAACCTTTATTTAAATGTAAAAACATGAATTAACGGCCAGTCCAGACGCGGAAAAGGCCTTTGATCGGGTCTGTTGGCCCTTTTTCTACCGAGTGCTAGAGAGGCCGGGCTTTAAAAGTCAATTTGTTCGGCGCATACAGGCTCTTTATAGAGACCCTACTGCCAGAATAAAAATCAATGGCCGTCCATCAGGCAGCTTTAAACGATACAGAGGTACTCCCCAGGGTTGCTGTCTGAGCCCCGCACTTTTTGTGATTTTCATAGAGCCCCGAGCACAGAGTATCGGACATTAAGACACGGCGGGCAAAAACAGTGATTTTTCATGCAGTGGTCAATTTTTAGATTTTGGGCCAGTCTACTCCTTCAATATGTGTTATTTCAAAACATAAATTAAAATGTTTATTTCATCATATTTTGTTTAATCGCAGGAGTACGTTTCGCCCAAATTTACAAAAATGAATTCCCCTAAAAAAAAAAAAAAACATTTTTTATTTATATTTTTCCAGTATCAATATCTCAGCCTATGGAGCACCTACTAACACCAAACTTTCCAGTTATACACTTAGCAGTATTCTGAAGATATTTACAGAAGGATTTGTTGATAAATCATTCCTGGCCTGATTTATATGACATTATAATCAAAATTGATGTTTTTTAGGCTATGGACAGTATATTTTGATTTCCTAGTAAATGAAAGCAGATATCCTGAAATCACTCTAACTTTCTTTTCATTTTGTGTTTAAACAAAATGAAAAAATAATTTTGCACCTGGCTTTATCATATGTTCAGCTCTATCTTCCGGAAATATATGCAAATGTGCTCATATTTAATGAGATAATGCCTAATTCGCATAATTAAACGTACAAATATCTAAAACTTGTAATACATTTTTTTTTCATACTTGTATAAGTAATCAACTGAGGAAGTTTCATGGTGATATCTATTATTTCTGCTGCCTTTCATTTTGTTTTACTATATACATGCAAATATTTTGTGTTTTTTTTTGTTTAAATTACCCTATTCACCTGTAGCGTCCCGCCTTAACATGGCAAATGAGGACCATGAAATGGGACTCTTTGCGGATGACATTATCATCTATATCTAACTTAACACTGCCTAAACTCATGGAGACTTTGGACGAGTGTAAGTCGGGTTATAAATTGAACATAGCTTAAAGACATTAGGCTGAAATATAAAGTGAAGTGGGATGCAAAATCCATAAAATACTCGGGTGTGTTGATTAGTCAGAAACTTGATAAAATGTATGAAATAAACTATAAAATAATGAATTATAAGATGCAGGAGGATTTTTTTAAAAATGGTCCCTGCTGGGGGGTAATTAACAGTTTTTTTCTGTGTTATCTTCCTCATCGTCGGCTGAACTGAACAACAGGATCATAATTCTTTTTTTTTTCCCCCGTCTTTAGGTGATAAACGCCATCGAGCAGGACTACCGGCTGCCGCCGCCGCCCGACTGCCCCGCCTCCTTGCACGCGCTGATGCTGGACTGCTGGCAGAAGGATCGAGCCAACCGGCCCCGCTTCTGCGACGTGGTGGCGGCGCTCGACAGGCTGATCCGAAACCCCGCCTCCCTGAAGGTGACGCACCCGGAGGCCCCGAGGTGAGGCCCGTTTGATTGGCGGCTCAGGGGTCAGAGGTCAGAGGTCAGAGAGCGGGTGACTGGCAGCTGTTTACACAAGCAGGTGCACAGCCGCTCACGTTCCCGGTTAAACTCCGGGTGAGGTCATTTCCCGGACTGCCCTGGGCTGCGTGTTGTTCCCCCTCTCTCTGCCCCCTGCTTCCTGTCTCCCTGAACTTTCAAATCAAATTAAATTTATTTGTAGCACATTTCCTGTACAAAACAATTCAAAGTGCTTCACATGAAATAAAAGCATTGCAGCAGGGAGTGGAAGAAGGAGTAAAATACATAAAAGAATATAAAGAGAAACAAATAAAAGGATTAAAGAAATATAAAGAGAAACAAATAAAATAATTTAAATGATTAAAAGAATATAAAGAGAAACAAATAAAATAATTAAAGAATATAAAGAGAAACAAATAAAATAATTTAAAATGAATTTAAAAACCAGCAACAGTCCAGATAAGTTCAAAGATATCGTGCATATTTCATGCATAGACACATGAGAACAGAAATGTCTTTAACCTGGATTTAAAAATGTCTCCATTGGGTGAAAGTTTAATCTCCACTGGCAGTTTGTTCCACTTGTTTGCAGCATAACAGCTAAATGCTGCTTCTCCATGTTTAGTCTGGACTCTGGACTGGACCAGCTGACCTGAGTCCTTGGATCTAAGAGCTCTGCTGGCTTTATATTCTCTGAACATATCACAGATTGTAAACCATCAGCAGGCTTTTAAAATCTATTCTGTGACTGACTGGAAGCCAGAGTAAAGATGTTAAAGCTGCTGTGATGTGTTCAGATGTCTTAGTCCGGGTTAAAACTGCCTCTCCTATCCAATAAAGGCATAAAAACTGTTTGTCCCTGTTTGCCCCTGTTTGCCCCTGACTGTCCCTGTTTGCCCCTGTTTGCCCCTCAGCGCGTCTCATCCCCTGCTGGACCAGCGGGTCCCGCCTCCCCTGTCGGCCTGTGGTTCCGTCTCCGAGTGGCTCCGGGCCATAAAGATGGAGCGCTACGAGCCGAGCTTCCTGCAGGCCGGATTCACCAGCCTGGACATCGTCTCCCAGATCAACACAGAGTGAGACTGCTTTATTATTCTACTGTTTACCTGCGTTTACCCGCATCTGTTTACCTGCGTTTACCTGCGTTTGTTTACCTGCGTTTACCTGCGTTTGTTTACCTGTGTTTACCCGCATCTGTTTACCTGCGTTTACCTGCGTTTACCTGCGTTTACCTGCGTTTACCTGCGTTTACCCGCATCTGTTTACCTGTGTTTACCCGCATCTGTTTACCTGTGTTTACCCGCGTGTGTTTACCTGCGTTTACCTGCGTTTGTTTACCTGTGTTTACCCGCGTGTGTTTACCTGCGTTTACCCGCATCTGTTTACCTGCGTTTACCTGCGTTTGTTTACCTGTGTTTACCCGCGTTTACCCGCATTTACCTGCGTTTGTTTACCCGCATTTACCCGCGTTTACCCGCATTTACCTGCGTTTGTTTACCTGCGTTTACCTGCGTTTACCTGCGTTTTTTCACCTGCGTTTGCCCGCATCTGTTTACCTAAGTTTACCTGCGTTTGTTTACCCGCATTTACCCGCGTTTACCCGCATTTACCTGCGTTTGTTCAACTGCGTTTACCCGCATCTGTTTACCTGCGTTTACCTGCGTTTGTTTACCTGTGTTTACCCGCGTGTGTTTACCTGCGTTTACCCGCATCTGTTTACCTGCGTTTACCTGCGTTTGTTTACCTGTGTTTACCCGCGTTTACCCGCATTTACCTGCGTTTGTTTACCCGCATTTACCCGCGTTTACCCGCATTTACCTGCGTTTGTTTACCTGTGTTTACCTGCGTTTACCCGCATCTGTTTACCTGCGTTTACCTGCGTTTACCTGCGTTTTTTCACCTGCGTTTGCCCGCATCTGTTTACCTAAGTTTACCTGCGTTTGTTTACCCGCATTTACCCGCGTTTACCCGCATTTACCTGCGTTTGTTCAACTGCGTTTACCCGCATCTGTTTACCTGCGTTTACCTGCGTTTGTTTACCTGTGTTTACCCGCATTTACCTGCGTTTGTTTACCTGCGTGTGTTTACCTACATTTACCCGCATCTGTTTACCTGCGTTTACCTGCGTTTGTTTACCTGCGTTTACCCGCGTTTACCTGCGTTTGTTTACCTGTGTTTACCCGTGTTTACCTGCGTTTATTTACCTGCGTTTGTTTACCTGCGTTTGTTTACCTGTGTTTACCCGTGTTTACCTGCGTGTGTTTACCTGCATTTACCTGCATTTGTTTACCTCCGTTTACCTGTGTTTACCCGTGTTTACCTGCGTTTATTTACCTGCGTTTGTTTACCTGCGTTTGTTTACCTGCGTTTGTTTACCTGTGTTTACCCGTGTTTACCTGCGTTTATTTACCTGCGTTTGTTTACCTGCGTTTGTTTACCTGTGTTTACCCGTGTTTACCTGCGTGTGTTTACCTGCATTTACCTGCATTTGTTTACCTCCGTTTACCTGTGTTTACCCGTGTTTACCTGCGTTTATTTACCTGCGTTTGTTTACCTGCGTTTGTTTACCTGCGTTTGTTTACCTGCGTTTGTTTACCTGTGTTTACCCGTGTTTACCTGCGTTTATTTACCCACGTTTACCTGCGTTTGTTTACCTGCGTTTACCCGCGTTTACCTGCGTTTGTTTACCTGTGTTTACCCGTGTTTACCCGTGTTTACCTGCGTTTACCCGTGTTTACCTGCGTTTGTTTACGCTCAGGGAACCAAACTCTAACCTTTCTGTTTCCACAGAGACCTGCTCAGAGTGGGCGTGACCCTCGCCGGCCACCAGAAGAAGATCCTCTCATCCATCCAGACGCTCAGGATACACAAAGCCCCGCCCACCCTGCTCTACTGACCAATCACAGCCCTCCCCAGCCGCAGCGTCCAAAACCACAACACTCAGGATGACGCCGGGTTGACAGCTCTGATCCCGCCTCGGTCCGTCCAATCAGAGCCAAACACGGAGCTGACCGCCGTCTGGTTGGTAGACTTTGCATCATTTCACCAGCCAATCCGCTGCTCAGGAAACCCAAAGCTCCTCCTCCCTTTACCTGATTGGAAGGTTTTTAGTCTGTTGAAGTGGTCGGCCAATCAGCATCCAGCACAACGAGCTGCTTGGAGGACATTTTGGACCAGGATCAGGACAGCAGAAGAAGAAGTGTTCTGGTCCGTACAGCTTCACAGATTTCTGTCCAAACTCCACCGAATATTCTAGGATTTTAACTTTGTGCTAATTTCTTAAAGACGTTTCATGAAAGAAGTCGCAGGAATTCCTCAGACAGCGGCCGTGAGTCGCCAGTTGGACCTCCCGTACTTTACACGGGACCGACTGAGGAGTGACCCGGTTGGACCTCCTGGTCGCTGAGGAGTGACCCGGTTGGACCTCCCGTACCTTACCCGGGATTGCCTGAGGAATGACCCGGTTGGACCTCCCTTACCTTACCCGGGATTGCCTGAGGAATGACCCGGTTGGACCTCCTGGTCGCTGAGGAATGACCCGGTTGGACCTCCCGTACCTTACCCGGGATTGCCTGAGGAGTGACCCGGTTGGACCTCCCGTACCTTACCCGGGATTGCCTGAGGAGTGACCCGGTTGGACCTCCCGTACCTTACCCGGGATTGCCTGAGGAGTGACCCGGTTGTACCTCCTGGTTGCTGAGGAATGACCCGGTTGGATCTACCGTACCTTACCCGGGATTGCCTGAGGAATGACCCGGTTGTACCTCCTGGTTGCTGAGGAGTGACCCGGTTGGACCTACCGTACCTTACCCGGGATTGCCTGAGGAGTGACCCGGTTGTACCTCCTGGTCGCTGAGGAATGACCCGGTTGGACCTACCGTACCTTACCCGGGATTGCCTGAGGAATGACCCGGTTGGACCTCCCGTACCTTACCCGGGATTGCCTGAGGAATGACCCGGTTGGACCTACCGTACCTTACCCGGGATTGCCTGAGGAATGACCCGGTTGGACCTCCCGTACCTTACCCGGGATTGCCTGAGGAATGACCCGGTTGGACCTACCGTACCTTACCCGGGATTGCCTGAGGAATGACCCGGTTGGACCTACCGTACCTTACCCGGGATTGCCTGAGGAGTGACCCGGTTGTACCTCCTGATCGCTGAGGAATGACCCGGTTGGACCTACCGTACCTTACCCGGGATTGCCTGAGGAGTGACCCGGTTGTACCTCCTGATCGCTGAGGAATGACCCGGTTGGACCTACCGTACCTTACCCGGGAACGCCTAAAGGAAACATGTGCCTTCAGAGGAAATCTTTTGTAAACTTTTGTAAGATTTAAATTTTCTGTGACTCTTCCGGTGCTGAAACGTCAGGATTTTCCTGAGGAACCGTCCTGGGACTCCGATCATGTCACATGATCAGACTCTAAAAGATGTAGTTCTCCAGATATATGTTGTTCTGAGGGATCTGCAGCTGGGTTTAAAGTGGAAGTTTAACTAGAAACTTTCATCCTTTTATTAAACACTAATAACCGAAAGATTCTGTGAGGTCAGATCTCCGTGTGATCGCTGATCCGCTGGAGCAGAACCGCTGCAGATTATTTTAAGGCCTCCGTTGGTCCTTAGAGGCTCCTGTGAGCCGGAACCGTTTCACATTCAAACGCAGAAATATCGTATTTTAGCACTTTTTATATGTTTGATCATGTTTTTATTCTGCAGAACCGGAGATGTTCTTATACTGGATTTTACATTTCAGGAGAAAAGGTTCTGATGTTTCAAAGTTCTGATGCTCAGTGGTTCTGATGCTCAGAGGTTCTGATGCTCAGTGGTTCTGATGCTCAGTGGTTCTGATGCTCAGAGGTTCTGATGCTCAGAGGTTCTGATGTTTCAAAGTTCTGGTGCTCAGAGGTTCTGGTGCTCAGAGGTTTTGATGCTCAGAGGTTCTGATGCTCAGTGGTTCTGATGCTCAGAGTTTCTGATGCTCAGAGGTTCTGATGTTTCAAAGTTCTGATGCTCAGTGGTTCTGATGCTCAGAGGTTCTGATGCTCAGTGGTTCTGATGCTCAGAGGTTCTGATGCTCAGAGGTTCTGGTGCTCAGTGGTTCTGATGCTCAGAGGTTCTGATGCTCAGTGGTTCTGATGCTCAGAGGTTCTGATGCTCAGAGGTTCTGGTGCTCAGTGGTTCTGATGCTCAGAGGTTCTGATGCTCAGAGGTTCTGATGCTCAGTGGTTCTGGTGCTCAGTGGTTCTGATGCTCAGAGGTTCTGGTGCTCAGAGGTTCTGATGCTCAGTGGTTCTGATGCTCAGAGGTTCTGATGCTCAGTGGTTCTGATGCTCAGAGGTTCTGATGCTCAGAGGTTCTGGTGCTCAGTGGTTCTGATGCTCAGAGGTTCTGATGCTCAGAGGTTCTGGTGCTCAGTGGTTCTGATGCTCAGAGGTTCTGGTGCTCAGAGGTTCTGATGCTCAGTGGTTCTGATGCTCAGAGGTTCTGATGCTCAGTGGTTCTGATGCTCAGTGGTTCTGATGCTCAGAGGTTCTGATGCTCAGAGGTTCTGGTGCTCAGTGGTTCTGATGCTCAGAGGTTCTGGTGCTCAGAGGTTCTGATGCTCAGTGGTTCTGGTGCTCAGTGGTTCTGGTGCTCAGAGGTTCTGATGCTCAGTGGTTCTGATGCTCAGTGGTTCTGGTGCTCAGAGGTTCTGGTGCTCAGAGGTTCTGATGCTCAGAGGTTCTGGTGCTCAGTGGTTCTGATGCTCAGAGGTTCTGATGCTCAGAGGTTCTGAGGCAGCGCCACCGTCTCTGGATCAACAGGAACCGGCTGCGAGCTCGGCTCTTCCTGTCGGACTCATCAACGCAGGAAGTGAAGCGCCGAAGGTCATAGGTCGTCACGAACAAAGGATGGAACACCTGAACGCTGCTGTTGCCTTCACTGTCTGTTTTCCTGATGCATGAGATGTGTTCCCTCTGTAAAACTGAGTTTCAGCTCAGGAACCAGGAATAAAGAACGTCCCGGGAGAACATTTTACCCTCCAAATTATTATTATTGTTCTTATTGTTCTTATAGCTGCAGGAGGCGGGTAGGAAGGGGGTTAAGGAACGGGTAGGAAGGAGGTAAGGAAGGGGATAGGGAACGGGTAGAAAGGGGGTAGGAAGGGGGTAGGGAACGGGTAGAAAGGGGTAAGGAAGGGGATAGGGAACGGGTAGAAAGGGGTAAGGAAGTGGGTAGGGAACGGGTAGGAAGGGGGTAGGAAACGAATAGGGAACGGGTAGAAAGGGGTAAGGAAGAAGATAGGGAACGGGTAGGAAACGGGTAGAAAGGGGTAAGGCAGGGGATAAGGAACGGGTAGGAAGGGGGTAGGAAACGGGTAGTAAGGGGCAAGGAAGGGGATAGGGAACGGGTAGGAAACGGGTAGAAAGGGGGTAGGGAAGTGGGTAGAAAGGGGTAAAGAAGTGGGTAGGGAACGGGTAGAAAGTGGGTAGGGAACGGGTTGAAAGGGGAAAGGGAAGTGGCTAGAAAGGGGGTAAGGACGTGGGTAGAGAAAGGGGGTAATGAAGTGGGTAGGAAACGGGTAGGGAACGGGTAGAAAGGGGGTAGGGAACGTGTAGAAAGGGGGTAAGGAAGTGGGTAGGGAACAGGTAGAAAGGGGATAGGGAAGTGGGTAGAAAGGGGGTAGGGAACGGGTAGAAAGGGGGTAAGGAAGTGGGTAGAAAGGGGTAAGGAAGGGGATAGGGAACGGGTAGGAAGGGGGTAGGGAACGGGTAGGAAGGGGGTAGGAAACGGGTAGTAAGGGGCAAGGAAGGGGATAGGGAACGGGTAGGAAACGGGTAGAAAGGGGGTAGGGAAGTGGGTAGAAAGGGGGTAGGGAACGGGTAGAAAGTGGGTAGGGAACGGGTTGAAAGGGGAAAGGGAAGTGGGTAGAAAGGGGGTAGGGAAGTGGGTAGAAAGGGGGTAAGGACGTGGGTAGAGAAAGGGGGTAATGAAGTGGGTAGGAAACGGGTAGGGAACGTGTAGAAAGGGGGTAGGGAACGTGTAGAAAGGGGGTAAGGAAGTGGGTAGGAAACAGGTAGAAAGGGGATAGGGAAGTGGGTAGAAAGGGGGTAGGGAACGGGTAGAAAGGGGGTAAGGAAGTGGGTAGAAAGGGGTAAGGAAGGGGATAGGGAACGGGTAGGAAGGGGGTAGGAAACGGTAGTAAGGGGCAAGGAAGGGGATAGGGAACGGGTAGGAAACGGGTAGAAAGGGGATAGGGAAGTGGGTAGAAAGGGGGTAGGGAACGGGTAGAAAGTGGGTAGGGAACGGGTTGAAAGGGGAAAGGGAAGTGGGTAGAAAGGGGGTAGGGAAGTGGGTAGAAAGCGGGTAAGGACGTGGGTAGAGAAAGGGGGTAATGAAGTGGGTAGGAAACGGGTAGGGAACATGTAGAAAGGGGGTAGGGAACGTGTAGAAAGGGGGTAAGGAAGTGGGTAGGGAACAGGTAGAAAGGGGATAGGGAAGTGGGTAGAAAGGGGGTAGGGAACGGGTAGAAAGGGGGTAAGGAAGTGGGTAGAAAGGGGTAAAGAAGGGGATAGGGAACGGGTAGAAAGGGGGTAAGGAAGTGGATAGAAAGGGGTAAAGAAGTGGGTAGGGAACGGGTAGAAAGGGGATAGGGAAGTGGGTAGAAAGGGGGTAAGGAAGTGGGTAGAAAGGGGTGAAGAAGTGGGTAGGGAACGGGTAGAAAGGGGATAGGGAAGTGGGTAGAAAGGGGGTAGGGAACGGGTAGAAAGGGGGTAAGGAAGGGGGTAGGAAACGGGTAGAAAGGGGATAGGGAACGGGTAGGAAACAGGTAAGAACGGGTAGAAAGGGGGTAGGGAAGTGGTCAGAAAGGGGTAAAGAAGTGGGTAGGGAACGGGTAGAAAGGGGGTAGGGAAGTGGGTAGAAAGGGGTAAAGAAGTGGGTAGGGAACGGGTAGAAAGTGGGTAAGGAAGTGGGTAGGAAACGGGTTGAAAGGGGGTAAGGGAGTGGGTAGAAAGGGGTAAAGAAGGGGATAGGGAACGGGTAGAAAGGGGGTAAGGAAGTGGGTAGAAAGGGGTGAAGAAGGGGATAGGGAACGGGTAGAAAGGGGATAGGGAAGTGGGTAGAAAGGGGGTAGGGAACGGGTAGAAAGGGGGTAAGGAAGTGGGTAGGAAGGGGGTAGGAAACGGGTAGAAAGGGGATAGGGAACGGGTAGGAAACAGGTAAGAACGGGTAGAAAGGGGGTAGGGAAGTGGGTAGAAAGGGGTAAAGAAGTGGGTAGGGAACGGGTAGAAAGTGGGTAAGGAAGTGGGTAGGAAATGGGTTGAAAGGGGAAAGGGAAGTGGGTAGAAAGGGGGTAAGGAAGTGGGTAGAGAAAGGAGGTAATGAAGTGGGTAGGGAACGGGTAGAAAGGGGGTAGGGAACGTGTAGAAAGGGGGTAGGGAAGTGGGTAGAAAGGGGTAAAGAAGTGGGTAGGGAACGGGTAGAAAGGGGATAGGGAAGTGGGTAGAAAGGGGTAAAAAAGTGGGTAGGGAACGGGTAGAAAGGGGGTAGGGAAGTGGGTAGAAAGGGGATAGGGAAGTGGGTAGGAAGGGGGTAGGAAACAGGTAAGAACGGGTAGAAAGGGGGTAGGGAAGTGGGTAGAAAGGGGGTAAGGAAGTGGGTAGAGAAAGGAGGTAATGAAGTGGGTAGAAAGGGGCTAGGGAACAGGTAGAAAGGGGGTAGGGAACGTGTAGAAAGGGGGTAAGGAAGTGGGTAGAAAGGGGTAAAGAAGTGGGTAGGGAACGGGTAGAAAGGGGATAGGGAAGTGGGTAGAAAGGGGCAAGGAAGGGGATAGGGAACGGGTAGAAAGGGGGTAGGGAAGTGGTCAGAAAGGGGTAAAAAAGTGGGTAGGGAACGGGTAGAAAGGGGGTAGGGAAGTGGGTAGAAAGGGGGTAGGAAACGGGTAGAAAGGGGCAAGGAAGGGGATAGGGAACGGGTAAGAACGGGTAGAAAGGGGGTAGGGAAGTGGTCAGAAAGGGGTAAAAAAGTGGGTAGGGAACGGGTAGAAAGGGGGTAGGGAAGTGGGTAGGGAATGGGTAGAAAGTGGGTAAAGAAGTGGGTAGGAAACGGGTTGAAAGGGGGTAAGGAAGTGGGTAGGAAACGGGTTGAAAGGGGCTAAGGAAGTGGGTAGAGAAAGGGGGTAATGAAGTGGGTAGGAAACGGGTTGAAAGGGGTAAAAAAGTGGGTAGGGAATGGGTAGAAAGGGGATAAGGAAGTGGGAGCAGAGCCTTCAGTTATCAGGCCCCTCTCTGTGGAACCAGAGCCTTCAGTTATCAGGCCCCTCTCTGTGGAACCAGCTGCCAGTTTGGGAGGCAGAGCCTTCAGTTATCAGGCCCCTCTCTGTGGAACCAGCTGCCAGTTTGGGAGGCAGAGCCTTCAGTTATCAGGCCCCTCTCTGTGGAACCAGCTGCCAGTTTGGGAGGCAGAGCCTTCAGTTATCAGGCCCCTCTCTGTGGAACCAGCTGCCAGTTTGGGAGCAGAGCCTTCAGTTATCAGGCCCCTCTCTGTGGAACCAGCTGCCAGTTTGGGAGCAGAGCCTTCAGTTATCAGGCCCCTCTCTGTGGAACCAGCTGCCAGTTTGGGAGCAGAGCCTTCAGTTATCAGGCCCCTCTCTGTGGAACCAGAGCCTTCAGTTATCAGGCCCCTCTCTGTGGAACCAGCTGCCAGTTTGGGAGGCAGAGCCTTCAGTTATCAGGCCCCTCTCTGTGGAACCAGCTGCCAGTTTGGGAGGCAGAGCCTTCCGTTATCAGGCCCCTCTCTGTGGAACCAGCTGCCAGTTTGGGAGGCAGAGCCTTCAGTTATCAGGCCCCTCTCTGTGGATCCAGCTGCCAGTTTGGGAGGCAGAGCCTTCAGTTATCAGGCCCCTCTCTGTGGATCCAGCTGCCAGTTTGGGAGGCAGAGCCTTCCGTTATCAGGCCCCTCTCTGTGGAACCAGCTGCCAGTTTGGGAGGCAGAGCCTTCAGTTATCAGGCCCCTCTCTGTGGAAGCAGCTGCCAGTTTGGGAGGCAGAGCCTTCAGTTATCAGGCCCCTCTCTGTGGAACCAGCTGCCAGTTTGGGAGGCAGAGCCTTCAGTTATCAGGCCCCTCTCTGTGGATCCAGCTGCCAGTTTGGGAGGCAGAGCCTTCAGTTATCAGGCCCCTCTCTGTGGAACCAGCTGCCAGTTTGGGAGGCAGAGCCTTCAGTTATCAGGCCCCTCTCTGTGGAACCAGCTGCCAGTTTGGAAGGCAGAGCCTTCAGTTATCAGGCCCCTCTCTGAGGAACCAGCTGCCAGTTTGGGAGGCAGAGCCTTCAGTTATCAGGCCCCTCTCTGTGGATCCAGCTGCCAGTTTGGGAGGCAGAGCCTTCAGTTATCCCATAGTTCCCCTTTACAGCAGTTTCTTTAACTTCAGATAACCAACAGTTAGTCTGACACCGGAGTGGAAACACTTCCTCCATATTTGTCCCCCAGATGTGGAACACTTTCTAATAACAGAAAATTACAGCTGAGCGACTCAGCAGCTGCCGGAGACGATAATTATGAATCATCTGAAATCTTGATTTGCTCATTAAACCCACAAACCCAACAGCAGGTGTTCCACTTTAACTCCAACGAACTCTGAGTGACAGGGGTCAAAGGTCAGAGCCGCTCGGGTCATGTGACCGGCTGCTTGGGAGTCTGAAAACACTCTGAAGATGTTTTCACCTTCTTTCCCCGGCATCTTCAGTCTGTTTCCGGTTCTGATCATGTGATCCGGGCCGACTCCTCCTCGGAGACCTGGATCAGAACTTTCCCTGCAGGTCTTCAGGTTCCAGGCTCCAGGCTCCAGGCTCCAGGTTCCAGGTTCCAGGCTCCAGGCTCCAGGCTCCAGGCTCCAGGCTCCAGGCTCCAGGCTCCAGGTTCCAGGTTCCAGGCTCCAGGCTCCAGGCTCCAGGCTCCAGGCTCCAGGCTCCAGGCTCCAGGTGGGATGAGGCAAGGCAAGACATCTTTATCTATACAGCGCATTTCATACCACAGGCAACTCGATGTGCTTTACATAAAGACAAGGCATTTAAAAGATAAAAAATAATGGGGTGACTGGGTCTGGGTCCTGCTGTCCTCTGGCCTGCTTGTGCTGTTCCTGTTTGTGGGGGGGGAGGCATTGCTTCTCCCTGCTGCTCGCGGCCTCACCCACCTGTGGGCACGTCTTGACTCCCGGGGCGCTTGCCCAGGGGCACTGGCCCACTGCGGTTGGCTGTCTGGGGCGCCTGGCCCTCTCGGGTGTTGGGCGGGGTCTCTGCCGGGGGGTTTTGGTGGCGCTCGGGCTCGCGGGGGCTGGTTCCGGCGCGTGGCCCATTTCTGGGTGGCGGGGGCCTGGCGGGGCTGGTAGGCTGCCGCCTCTGGTCGCCGGGGGGGCTCTGCCCGATGCTTGTGGGGGCTCTGTCCGGGAGCTTCCTCTGCTGCCTTCTGGGGGGATGCGTGGTCGTCCCTATGGGCCCTCTCGGCCTGCTTCTGATTGCAGGGGGGGGGGGGGGGGGCTGTGACACTATACACTGATATTTAAGCATGGTTATTGTGTGGGACCATCTATGTGTATTGCATGTTCATGCACACACACTCACACTCACATTCATTAGCCCAGTAGCATGCTCACTATGCTCACTAAGCAGTTGTTGTGCTGTCCTGTGGTTTAAGGTCACCTGTGTACTATATGAGATTGCCTCTGCTTATTTGTTTGTGTGTTTGTTCTCTGCTTGTTTGTTTGTGTGTGTGTTTGTTCTCTGCTTGTTTGTTTGTTTGTGTGTTTGTTCTCTGCTTGTTTGTTTGTGTTTGTTCTCTGCTTGTTTGTTTGTGTGTGTGTTTGTTCTCTGCTTGTTTGTTTGTTTGTGTGTTTGTTCTCTGCTTGTTTGTTTGTGTGTGTGTTTGTTCTCTGCTTGTTTGTTTGTGTGTTTGTTCTCTGCTTGTTTGTTTGTGTGTTTGTTCTCTGCTTATTTGTTTGTGTGTTTGTTCTCTGCTTGTTTGTTTGTGTGTGTGTTTGTTCTCTGCTTGTTTGTTTGTTTGTGTGTTTGTTCTCTGCTTGTTTGTTTGTGTGTGTGTTTGTTCTCTGCTTGTTTGTTTGTGTGTTTGTTCTCTGCTTGTTTGTTTGTTTGTGTGTTTGTTCTCTGCTTGCTTGTTTGTGTGTGTGTTTGTTCTCTGCTTGTTTGTTTGTTTGTGTGTTTGTTCTCTGCTTGTTTGTTTGTGTGTGTGTTTGTTCTCTGCTTGTTTGTTTGTGTGTTTGTTCTCTGCTTGTTTGTTTGTGTGTTTGTTCTCTGCTTGTTTGTTTGTGTGTTTGTTCTCTGCTTGTTTGTTTGTTTGTGTGTTTGTTCTCTGCTTGTTTTGTTTGTTTGTTTGTGTGTTTGTTCTCTGCTTGTTTGTTTGTTTGTGTGTTTGTTCTCTGCTTGTTTGTTTGTTTGTTTGTGTGTTTGTTCTCTGCTTGTTTGTTTGTTTGTGTGTTTGTTCTCTGCTTGTCTGCTTACAGGTGCTCCTGGTGGCTCTAAGGTTGGATTCCCCACAAAAGCCGTGAATCGTCTTCAGTTTTGTTTCTACAGGTTCAGCAGCTGGTTGTTGGATTTTTCATTGTTTTTTATGTTTGTCTCTTCATGTTTCTGTTCTCTTTTTTTCTCTTCTTCGCTCTCCCTCTCTCTCTGTCCCCCGGTCCGGTTCGGCACTATTATCATATCATGTTAAATATTGTAACAAAAATAAATAAATAAAAATGAGGAGTTGATGGGCGTCAAGGGGAGCTTTACATTCATAAAGCTTCCCTTGGCATAGCAAATGTGTTTAGCATAAATGATATTCAGATTACAATTCTGCTGCCATAATGCTGGACAGGACAAGGGGTAAAAAACAAAATAAATAAAAAATAAAACACAGTTAAAAGCAATCAAAGAAGATGGGAAAAAATAAAATAATCATTAATTAATTCATTTAAAAGTGAAGAGTGCAGATAAAACACTTTCAGGTGTCATATGCACAGCTAAACAGAACTGTTTTCAGCCTGGATTTAAACATTGTCAGAGCTGAGGCCTGTCTCACATCTTCTGGAAGACTGTTCCAGATTTTAGGAGCATCAAACTGAAACGCAGCCTCACCTTGTTTAGTCCTGACTCTGGGCCCCAGCAGGAGGTCTGCTTCACGTTTCAAACCTGGACCTCATGCTTACATGTGTAAAACTAAATCTCAGAACTTTAAAGACCCAACCTGACCCGGGACACCCCCAAAGTCCTGAACTCCAGAACTCTTTTAGAACCTGTGAAACCCGTCTGAGGCTTCATGAAAAACTCTGAACCGGCCCCGCACCTGAACTGACCCATGCTGGTTCAGAGCCATGCTGGTTCTGACTGGAGATGCACCGGATCCAGGATCCGGGGTCCGGCTCCGGCCGGATAGTGGCGTTTTTGACGAGGTTCGGTTACTGCCGGACCCGGTACCCCAACCGGACCGGATCCTACAGCACGTAAGCACAACGTGATTACGTCGTTAAATGTTTAAAGAAGATAACCGCCGAAACAGAGGTCAGCGTTTTTTTCAGCGAGCCACTGATTCCTCTAACCGAAGACCCGCTTCAGTGGTGGAAAGGCAATCAGCAGCACTTTCCACTGCTGTCAAAAACGGCCGAAGTTTATCTCTGCCCACCACCAACCTCTGTACCCAGTGAACGACTCTTCAGCACCGCTGGAGACATCCGCTCTCACACTCGCAACCGGCTGTCGCCGATTAATGCGGAGCGTCTTGTTTTTCTGGAAGGAAACGCTCATTTTCTGTGAAAGCTAGCTATAGAAGTTGTTCATAATATAACCTACAGGAGAGTAGGTTCGAGTTTTTTGTGCCACACTTTGTTTAATGTTCTAATTAAGCCTACAGTTAAGTGCTTGAAATAGAAATGAAATAGCCTATGTTCCATGACTGTAGGCATTCATGATGATTATCAAGATTCCCAGTGTTTTGTTTTTTCTGAGAAAAAAAATCAGTCTGCAGTTAATAGGCTACTGTTAGCCTACATTTTTTTTTTCATTACATTTACCAGGCCTATTAAAATTTTGTATCCAAGAGTTATACATGTGCTAAATTTGCTATATTTTAGTTTGTAAATGCAGTAGGCCTATGTTTTGTTGGATTCTTTTACTCTTTTCCTTTACTTTTCAAAGAGCACTTTATGGCTTGCTGTTTATGACAGGCCTCATTCTCTTTGGTAATAATGTCATTTTTTGCTCTCTTTATTTGTTCTTTGGATTGAACAGAACAATAAGCCTGTACACAAATGACGTTAAGCTGAACATTTCAGCGGTGTGTTCCAAGTGACTATATTCAAACAAAATAGATAATGTTAGAAGTTATTGCGTATTGGTATCTGGCAGGATCTTAAAAATCAAGATCCGGTGCATCTCTAGTTCTGACCCATGCTGGTTCTGATGCTGGTTCTGACCCGGACCTTGGCTCGTTCATGGAGCTCCGGGTGTCAGCTGGGTAATAAAGGAGGTTACCAAAGCTCCGGATCAGAACCCAGAGGGCCCCTGGGATTCGCCCCCCTGGGATTCGCCCCCCTAGGATTCGCCCCCCCTGGGATTCGCCCCCCTGGGATTCGCCCCCCTGGGATTCGCCCCCCTAGGATTCGCCCCCCTGGGATTCGCCCCCCTGGGATTCGTCCCCCTGGGATTCGTCCCCCTGTGATTCGTCCCCCTGGGATTCGTCCCCCTGGGATTCGCCCCCCTGGGATTCGCCCCCCTGGGATTCGTCCCCCTGTGATTCGTCCCCCTGGGATTCGTCCCCCTGGGATTCGCCCCCCTGGGATTCGCCCCCCTGGGATTCGTCCCCCTGTGATTCGTCCCCCTGGGATTCGTCCCCCTGTGATTCGTCCCCCTGGGATTCGTCCCCCTGGGATTCGTCCCCCTGGGATTCGCCCCCCTGGGATTCGTCCCCCTGGGATTCGTCCCCCTGTGATTCGTCCCCCTGGGATTCGTCCCCCTGTGATTCGTCCCCCTGGGATTCGTCCCTCTGGGATTCGTCCCCCTGGGATTCGTCCCCCTGGGATTCGTCCCCCTGGGATTCGTCCCCCTGGGATTCGTCCCTCTGGGATTCGTCCCCCTGTGATTCGTCCCCCTGTGATTCGTCCCTCTGGGATTCGTCCCCCTGTGATTCGTCCCTCTGGGATTCGTCCCCCTGGGATTCGTCCCCCTGGGATTTGTCCCCCTGGGATTCGTCCCTCTGGGATTCGTCCCCCTGTGATTCGTCCCTCTGGGATTCGTCCCCCTGGGATTCGTCCCCCTGGGATTCGTCTCCCTGGGATTCGTCCCCCTGGGATTCGTCCCCCTGGGATTCGTCCCCCTGTGATTCGTCCCTCTGGGATTCGTCCCTCTGGGATTCGTCCCTCTGGGATTCGTCCCTCTGGGATTCGTCCCTCCTCGCCTCCTCTCTCGGCTCCTGAAGCTCCTCCCGCCGCCGCCCGTCTGACAGAAATGACTTCCAGACGCTGCTCGCCGCTCGCTCGGCGCTGCGCTTTATGAGTAGCAGCTGCTGGATCTGATGGGATGCTCTGCTGGGACCGGAGAGAAGTCCAGTTTCCCGTGTGTGTGATGTATGGAAGGCACATTTCAACATGTTATTCCACTTTAATGAGCGCAGCGCTGGCAGGCAGACGCAGGGAGACGGTTTGTGTTTCATCAGTAAGTGCTGAGCTGTGTGAGCCCTACAGGAGGCTTTGGCCGCCCTCCTGCTCTCCGTCTTCGTCTCCTCGGCGATCGGACCTGACAGCCCGAAGTGCCTCAGCCTACATGTGTGTGTGTGCTTTACATTTTCCAGCTTTTGACAAACCTCCTGACCTCCAAACACGCCAGAAAAAACCTGGAACCCGTTCAAGGATCTGTTGATGCGCCCTCTGAACCTCTGGGATCTCTTTAAGGACTCCTGGAAACCCCCCAATAATCCCCCTGCAGTCCCCGAGGATCTACCAGAACCTCCACTGAAGCTGAACTCAGCAGAAGCTGAAGAGTTGTTCTACGTGAGAACCTCAGAAACTGAGGACGAGCTGTAAAAAAAGACCATGAGACACAACTGGAACCTCTCCAGGAACTATTAGAACCTGCTGAAGAACCTCTGAAACTCAGCAGCCGACCCGTAGAACCTCCTGAAGAACCTCTGAAACTCACCAGCCGACCCGTAGAACCTGCTGAAGAACCTCTGAAACTCACCAGCCGACCCATAGAACCTGCTGAAGAACCTCTGAAACTCACCAGCCGACCCATAGAACCTGCTGAAGAACCTCTGAAACTCACCAGCCGACCCATAGAACCTGCTGAAGAACCTCTGAAACTCACCAGCCGACCCATAGAACATGCTGAAGAACCTCTGAAACTCACCAGCCGACCCATAGAACCTGCTGAAGAACCTCTGAAACTCAGCAGCCGACCCATAGAACATGCTGAAGAACCTCTGAAACTCACCAGCCGACCCATAGAACCTCCTGAAGAACCTCTGAAACTCAGCAGCCGACCCGTAGAACCTGCTGAAGAACCTCTGAAACTCACCAGCCGACCCGTAGAACCTGCTGAAGAACCTCTGAAACTCAGCAGCCGACCCGTAGAACCTGCTGAAGAACCTCTGAAACTCACCAGCCGACCCATAGAACCTGCTGAAGAACCTCTGAAACTCACCAGCCGACCCGTAGAACATGCTGAAGAACCTCTGAAACTCAGCAGCCGACCCATAGAACCTGCTGAAGAACCTCTGAAACTCAGCAGCCGACCCCTGGGAACATGCTGAAGAACCTCTGAAACTCACCAGCCGACCCATAGAACCTCCTGAAGAACCTCTGAAACTCAGCAGCCGACCCGTAGAACCTCCTGAAGAACCTCTGAAACTCTCCAGCCGACCCATAGAACATGCTGAAGAACCTCTGAAACTCAGCAGCCGACCCGTAGAACCTGCTGAAGAACCTCTGAAACTCAAGAGCCGACCCATAGAACTTGCTGAAGAACCTCTGAAACTCACCAGCCGACCCGTAGAACCTGCTGAAGAACCTCTGAAACTCACCAGCCGACCCATAGAACCTCCTGAAGAACCTCTGAAACTCAGCAGCCGACCCATAGAACCTCTGAAACTCAGCAGCCGACCCGTAGAACCTCCTGAAGAACCTCTGAAACTCAGCAGCCGACCCATAGAACCTGCTGAAGAACCTCTGAATCTCACCAGCCGACCCATAGAACCTCTGAAACTCACCAGCCGACCCGTAGAACCTCCTGAAGAACCTCTGAAACTCAGCAGCCGACCCATAGAACCTCTGAAACTCAGCAGCCGACCCGTAGAACCTCCTGAAGAACCTCTGAAACTCAGCAGCCGACCCGTAGAACCTCCTGAAGAACCTCTGAAACTCAGCAGCCGACCCGTAGAACCTCCTGAAGAACCTCTGAAACTCACCAGCCGACCCGTAGAACCTGCTGAAGAACCTCTGAAACTCACCAGCCGACCCATAGAACCTCCTGAAGAACCTCTGAAACTCACCAGCCGACCCATAGAACCTCCTGAAGAACCTCTGAAACTCAGCAGCCGACCCATAGAACCTCTGAAGAACCTCTGAAACTCACCAGCCGACCCATAGAACCTCTGAAACTCAGCAGCCGACCCGTAGAACCTCCTGAAGAACCTCTTAAACTCAGCAGCCGACCCATAGAACCTCTGAAACTCAGCAGCCGACCCGTAGAACCTCCTGAAGAACCTCTGAAACTCAGCAGCCGACCCATAGAACCTGCTGAAGTACCTCTGAAACTCACGAGCCGACCCATAGAACCTCCTGAAGAACCTCTGAAACTCACGAGCCGACCCATAGAACCTCTGAAACTCAGCAGCCGACCCATAGAACCTCTGAAACTCAGCAGCCGACCCATAGAACCTGCTAAAGAACCTCTGAAACTCACCAGCCGACCCATAGAACCTGCTGAAGAACCTCTGAAACTCACGAGCCGACCCATAGAACTTGCTGAAGAACCTCTGAAACTCAGCAGCCGACCCGTAGAACCTGCTGAAGAACCTCTGAAACTCAGCAGCCGACCCGTAGAACCTCCTGAAGAACCTCTGAAACTCAGCAGCCGACCCGTAGAACCTGCTGAAGAACCTCTGAAACTCACGAGCCGACCCATAGAACCTGCTGAAGAACCTCTGAAACTCAGCAGCCGACCCATAGAACCTGCTGAAGAACCTCTGAAACTCAAGAGCCGACCCATAGAACTTGCTGAATAACCTCTGAAACTCAGCAGCCGACCCGTAGAACCTGCTGAAGAACCTCTGAAACTCACGAGCCGACCCATAGAACCTCCTGAAGAACCTCTGAAACTCAGCAGCCGACCCATAGAACCTGCTGAAGAACCTCTGAAACTCAGCAGCCGACCCGTAGAACCTGCTGAAGAACCTCTGAAACTCACCAGCCGACCCATAGAACCTGCTGAAGAACCTCTGAAACTCACGAGCCGACCCATAGAACCTGCTGAAGAACCTCTGAAACTCAGCAGCCGACCCATAGAACCTGCTGAAGAACCTCTGAAACTCACGAGCCGACCCATAGAACTTGCTGAAGAACCTCTGAAACTCAGCAGCCGACCCATAGAACCTGCTGAAGAACCTCTGAAACTCACCAGCCGACCCATAGAACCTCTGAAACTCAGCAGCCGACCCATAGAACCTGCTAAAGAACCTCTGAAACTCACCAGCCGACCCATAGAACCTGCTGAAGAACCTCTGAAACTCACCAGCCGACCCGTAGAACCTCCTGAAGAACCTCTGAAACTCAGCAGCCGACCCGTAGAACCTCCTGAAGAACCTCTGAAACTCACCAGCCGACCCATAGAACCTGCTGAAGAACCTCTGAAACTCACCAGCCGACCCGTAGAACCTCCTGAAGAACCTCTGAAACTCAGCAGCCGACCCATAGAACCTGCTGAAGAACCTCTGAAACTCACCAGCCGACCCGTAGAACCTCTGAAACTCAGCAGCCGACCCATAGAACCTGCTGAAGAACCTCTGAAACTCAGCAGCCGACCCGTAGAACCTCCTGAAGAACCTCTGAAACTCAGCAGCCGACCCTTAGAACCTGCTGAAGAACCTCTGAAACTCACGAGCCGACCCATAGAACCTGCTGAAGAACCTCTGAAACTCACGAGCCGACCCATAGAACTTGCTGAAGAACCTCTGAAACTCACGAGCCGACCCATAGAACCTGCTGAAGAACCTCTGAAACTCAGCAGCCGACCCATAGAACCTCCTGAAGAACCTCTGAAACTCAGCAGCCGACCCATAGAACCTGCTGAAGAACCTCTGAAACTCAGCAGCCGACCCGTAGAACCTCCTGAAGAACCTCTGAAACTCAGCAGCCGACCCTTAGAACCTGCTGAAGAACCTCTGAAACTCACGAGCCGACCCATAGAACCTCCTGAAGAACCTCTGAAACTCACGAGCCGACCCATAGAACTTGCTGAAGAACCTCTGAAACTCACGAGCCGACCCATAGAACCTGCTGAAGAACCTCTGAAACTCAGCAGCCGACCCATAGAACCTCCTGAAGAACCTCTGAAACTCAGCAGCCAACCCATAGAACCTCCTGAAGAACCTCTGAAACTCACCAGCCGACCCATAGAACCTGCTGAAGAACCTCTGAAACTCACCAGCCGACCCGTAGAACCTCCTGAAGAACCTCTGAAACTCACCAGCCGACCCGTAGAACCTCCTGAAGAACCTCTGAAACTCAGCAGCCGACCCATAGAACCTGCTGAAGAACCTCTGAAACTCAGCAGCCGACCCGTAGAACCTCCTGAAGAACCTCTGAAACTCAGCAGCCGACCCGTAGAACCTGCTGAAGAACCTCTGAAACTCAGCAGCCGACCCGTAGAACCTCCTGAAGAACCTCTGAAACTCAGCAGCCGACCCATAGAACCTGCTGAAGAACCTCTGAAACTCACGAGCCGACCCATAGAACCTCCTGAAGAACCTCTGAAACTCACGAGCCGACCCATAGAACTTGCTGAAGAACCTCTGAAACTCACGAGCCGACCCATAGAACCTGCTGAAGAACCTCTGAAACTCAGCAGCCGACCCATAGAACCTGCTGAAGAACCTCTGAAACTCACCAGCCGACCCATAGAACCTCCTGAAGAACCTCTGAAACTCAGCAGCCGACCCATAGAACCTCTGAAACTCAGCAGCCGACCCATAGAACCTGCTAAAGAACCTCTGAAACTCACCAGCCGACCCATAGAACCTGCTGAAGAACCTCTGAAACTCACCAGCCGACCCGTAGAACCTCCTGAAGAACCTCTGAAACTCACCAGCCGACCCGTAGAACCTTCTGAAGAACCTCTGAAACTCAGCAGCCGACCCATAGAACCTGCTGAAGAACCTCTGAAACTCAGCAGCCGACCCATAGAACCTCCTGAAGAACCTCTGAAACTCACCAGCCGACCCATAGAACCTCCTGAAGAACCTCTGAAACTCACCAGCCGACCCGTAGAACCTCCTGAAGAACCCCTGAAACTCAGCAGCCGACCCATAGAACCTGCTGAAGAACCTCTGAAACTCACCAGCCGATCCATAGAACCTGCTGAAGAACCTCTGAAACTCACCAGCCGATCCATAGAACCTCTGAAACTCAGCAGCCGACCCATAGAACCTGCTGAAGAACCTCTGAAACTCAGCAGCCGACCCATAGAACCTGCTGAAGAACCTCTGAAACTCAGCATCCGACCCATAGAACCTCCTGAAGAACCTCTGAAACTCAGCAGCCGACCCATAGAACCTGCTGAAGAACCTCTGAAACTCAGCAGCCGACCCATAGAACCTCTGAAACTCAGCAGCCAACCCATAGAACCTGCTGAAGAACCTCTGAAACTCAGCAGCCGACCCATAGAACCTCCTGAAGAACCTCTGAAACTCAGCAGCCGACCCGTAGAACCTCCTGAAGAACCTCTGAAACTCAGCAGCCAACCCATAGAACCTCCTGAAGAACCTCTGAAACTCACCAGCCGACCCGTAGAACCTGCTGAAGAACCTCTGAAACTCACCAGCCGACCCGTAGAACCTCCTGAAGAACCTCTGAAACTCACCAGCCGACCCATAGAACCTCCTGAAGAACCTCTGAAACTCACCAGCCGACCCGTAGAACCTGCTGAAGAACCCCTGAAACTCAGCAGCCGACCCATAGAACCTGCTGAAGAACCTCTGAAACTCAGCAGCCGACCCATAGAACCTGCTGAAGAACCTCTGAAACTCACCAGCCGACCCATAGAACCTCTGAAACTCAGCAGCCAACCCATAGAACCTGCTGAAGAACCTCTGAAACTCAGCAGCCGACCCATAGAACCTGCTGAAGAACCTCTGAAACTCAGCAGCCGACCCATAGAACCTCTGAAACTCAGCAGCCAACCCATAGAACCTCCTGAAGAACCTCTGAAACTCAGCAGCCGACCCGTAGAACCTCCTGAAGAACCTCTGAAACTCAGCAGCCAACCCATAGAACCTCCTGAAGAACCTCTGAAACTCACCAGCCGACCCGTAGAACCTGCTGAAGAACCTCTGAAACTCACCAGCCGACCCATAGAACCTCCTGAAGAACCAGTGACTCACGAGGGAACGTTCTCTCCTTGAAGCTCAACAGGAAGTCGGGTGAATCTCAGAACCTTCCTGGAAGCTCGCCATAACTAACCCTAACCTAACTAACCATAACTAATTGAACTAACTTAAAACCTAATTAACGTAACTAACCTAAAACCTAACTAACCCAACTAACCATAACTAACTTAGCTAACCTAAACCTAACCCAACTAACCATAACCAACGTAACTAACCTAAAACATTACTAACCCAACTAACCATAACTAACTTATCTAACCTAAATATTAACTGACCCAACTAATCATAACTAACTTAGCTAATCTAAACCTAACCCAACTAAGCATAACCAACGTAACTGACCTAACTAACCATAACTAACCCAACTAACCATAACTAACTTAGCTAATCTAAACCTAACCCAACTAAGCATAACCAACGTAACTGACCTAACTAACCATAACTAACCCAACTAACCATAACTAACTGACCTAACTAGCCCAACTAAGCATAACTCACTTAAATAACCTAAAACCCAACTAACCCAACTAATCATAACTAACCATAACTAACTGACCTAACTAACCATAACTAACTTAAATAACCTAAAACCTAACTAACCATAACTAACTGACTTAACTGACCTAACTAACCCAACTAACCATAACTAACTGACCTAACTAGCCCAACTAAGCATAACTCACTTAAATAACCTAAAACCCAACTAACCCAACTAACCATAACTAACCATAACTAACTGACCTAACTAACCATAACTAACTTAAATAACCTAAAACCTAACTAACCCAACTAACCATAACTAACCTTACCCTAATTCCTCAGTAACAACCTCTCCGTAGAGAAGCTGAGCTGTCAGTTCTCCAGCAGCTCCCTGGTATCCAGAAAGCAGAACCAGAACTTCTGGACCTCCAGGAACCTCACGGATCATTTCAAACCTCCCGATGAAGACCTCAGAAACTATTCACACGTTGTTCTGAATCATTGAAGAACCTCAAATGGCCTAAAACAAACTTTGATTTTCAGAACTTTTCTCTGAACCCTCAGCGGACCACCCGGCGTGCACGGCCTCTGAAACTCCGCCTCCTCAGCTCTGTGTGGAAGACCATGAGGAGTTTGTGTTTTCTCAGGCTAATTGGAGGAATAATATTGTGACAGAGACTAATGAGCCCCCCACACACTCAGCTGGGATGTTATCTGAGCTGTCAGCACTTTTCCCTCCGGACATGTCGGAGCTGCTGCTCCACTCAGACCTGGAACCAGGACTCTTCCACCGTCTGATCCATTTTAAATGCCCCTCCAACATTCATCTTCATCAGTGTTGCATCATGGGATGCAGGAGCTGTTTGAGCAGCCCCTTAAAGATAGGCTGTGTTCCAAACCGCATACTACTCCTACTAACTTTAACTTTTTTTAGTTCCCGGATGCATACTAGATTCTCCTAAATGTTGGGTATGCATCATGAGGTTACTACTCATACTCAAACTACCCAAGATGCAACGTAACGTGACGTCGCCGATCGTCATTTCCTGTCAAAACGGCAGTTTCAAGCTAGCTACAACGAGGGTAGGTTCACTTCCTGTTTTCAAAACAAAAGCACCAATTGTATGGTAATGGCTTTCCCTATGATAAAAGGCAACGGGTATTTTATTTTGTGAAAATAACAGGAAGTGCGTTGCTGTTTTTTTTTATTGAATTAAAGCAATAATTACTCACAATTAAACCTTCAACTAATCGTAAAGCAAAAACAACAATATGGGCTTGTTCCCAACTTGGGATTATGGACGAACTGTTGTCCTAAATCTTTGTTTTATTGTTTTTTTTTTTTTTACACGAGACTCCTCGGCACATATGTTAGTTTTGTTCAATAGTTTTCTTTTTGCAAGAGTTTTGTGACTGTCATTCTCTTATTATTATTCTTATCCTTATGCTCCCCTTGGCTGGCTTTTTTTTAATGCAATGTACGCATTTATATGTCGTTATTCTGCTTTGTTGCAAATAAAGTAAAAAAAAAAAAAGGGGCTTTCAGGGAGCTCGACTCGAACCCCTGATGCCCCCAGAACCCGCTCCAGACCCGCTTCCATCTGGAAACGGGCCTCCAGGACCTCCTGGAGCATCCCTGGAACCTTTCAAGGACCCTGGAAGCTCCTGAAGCTGTTTCAAGGACACACACACAGAGACCGACGTGTGTGTGTGTGTGTGTGTGTGTGTGTGTGTGTGTGTGTGTGTGTGTGTGTGTGTGTGTGTGTGTGTGTGTGTGTGTGTGTGTGTTGTGAAAGAGGAGACAGGCAGCCTGTCGCCATGGTAATGATCATACCTGTCAATCAACGGGTGATCAGTCAGCTGATAGGCAGACACCTCGCTTCCTCCAGCCCCTCCCGACCTGGTGATGACCTCACATGCACACATGCACATGCACGTGCACACACACACACACACACACACACACACACACACACACACACACACACACAGAAACAGGATCTTTTCAGTCTTTTGAAGGTTGAAACTTAATAAACGGTGACTCACACACTCCAGGCATGTATGTGTGTGTGTGCATGTGTGTGTGCACGTGTTCTGGACTGCGATCAGACCTTGAAGGCATCGCTGATATCAGTTGAAGTGATGATGTGTTCACTGTCTGCCTTTTCTCTGCATATTTTCCAACCTGTGTGTTACTTCACACACACACACACGTGCACGTGCACACACACACACACCATCTGTCAGGTGTATATCAGGTGTCTGTAATGGAGCAGTGCATTGTGGGTACGATCCGCTCACTTCATAAATCTTTGTATTTTCTCTGTGGTTTCTGGTTTCTGGAGAAGAAAGGCTGCCAGGCTGCCTGTCTGTTTTCCATCCACGCCCTGTTCTTATCCCTGATAGGCCGCATGTCTCAGTGCATTATGGGAGTTACGCTGTGTTTACCTGCGTTAGCTGCCAACAACAGCTGGACCTCTGCTGATTCAATGCAGAAACTCAGACATGATGAAGACAACAACCCTCCAGCTCTACATACAGATACAGGTAGTTCCTCTGTTGGTCCCACAGGGAAACAGGTTAGCATGTAGCTGTAAGCTAGCAGCAGATGCTAGCAAACAATGCTTCCTTATCAACAGTGATGTACACAGCGTAACTCGTAGTAATGCATGTGTACCATTAATTACTGCGTTTAAACAATTTGGATATATTAACCTCTTATTATCATTATTATTATTATCATATTAATACTAATTACTACTAATACTAACTCTGCTGGAACATTAGCCTCAGATAGAGTTTAGCTAACTCTGCTGGAACATTAGCCTCAGAGTTCATCCACAGTCTGTAGCTAACTCTGCTGGAGCATTAGCCTCAGATAGAGTTCATCCACAGTCTTTAGCTAACTCTGCTGGAACATTAGCCTCAGAGTTTATCCACAGTCTTTAGCTAACTCTGCTGGAACATTAGCCTCAGATAGAGTTCATCCACAGTCTGTAGCTAACTCTGCTGGAGCATTAGCCTCAGATAGAGTTCATCCACAGTCTGTAGCTAACTCTGCTGGAACGTTAGCCTCAGATAGAGTTTATCCACAGTCTGTAGCTAACTCTGCTGGAGCATTAGCCTCAGATAGAGTTCATCCACAGTCTGTAGCTAACTCTGCTGGAACGTTAGCCTCAGATAGAGTTTATCCACAGTCTGTAGCTAACTCTGCTGGAACATTAGCCTCAGATAGAGTTTATCCACAGTCTGTAGCTAACTCTGCTGGAACATTAGCCTCAGATAGAGTTTATCCACAGTCTTTAGCTAACTCTGCTGGAACATTAGCCTCAGATAGAGTTCATCCACAGTCTTTAGCTAACTCTGCTGGAGCATTAGCCTCAGATAGAGTTCATCCACAGTCTGTAGCTAACTCTGCTGGAACATTAGCCTCAGAGTTTATCCACAGTCTTTAGCTAACTCTGCTGGAACATTAGCCTCAGTTAGCGTTTATCCACAGTCTGTAGCTAACCCAAAAGGGGAACTAAATAAATACCAGGGTTGTGTTTTGGGGGATTTTAACACCCGCTGGTGACTTCAGACGCCCTGATATATGCTCATAGGAACGGGAAGGAGTTTTACACAATATGTCACCTTTAATCATTCATTCATCTGTCATGGTCTCTGAGAACAAACTCATATCTAACAAGGACTTTAACAGACATAAACATCAGCAGATTCCGGCGTTCTGACGTTACGATCGACCTTTTGTCAGAAGAAGTGAAGCAAATCATCAGTAGCCAAAGAGAAAACCTTCTGGTGGACAGGTCGGTTATCTTTGGAAGTTATTTTTCTTTCAGGAAGATAAAACTCAGTAATGTTTCCTTTCCATAAATAAGACAAAACCAGAGCATAAAAATCAGCAGGAAGCATGAAATTAAGTGTTAAAGGAGGCACGTCCAAGATAAAGAGCTGCGGGCCAAGTACAAAACCCTGTGGGACTCCATGAAGAACAAAGCAAGAAGAAGAAGGGGTGAAGCTCAGCAGAAGCTTGAGTTTTTCTCTCAGTGGGAACTTTGTTCAGATTTAACGAGGAGCCGCTGCAGCCCGACTGACTGAAATATGTCGAGTTCTCTTCAACGAAAACATGAAGACGGAAGGTGGAGGTTCAGGAAAACAAGAAGAAAGAGACTTTTTGTGTTTGTTCCAGCTTTAATGATGCACAGGTGCCTGATACGGATCTGCTTCGCTTTGCTCCAGTTTTTCCAGGTTTCAATGACATGATGGAAGCTGATTGTGTTCCTCATTTCTTCCAAAGAAAGAAAAACAAGTCCAATCATTGTCAGAATGTTTTTTCAGAGCCACAAACCAAACCTGGATTGGTGTTTCTGCTCCGAAGCTTCAGTTTGATTTACGTCTGGATGTCTTAACCCTCCTGTTGTCCTGTTTAACCCTCCTGTTGTCCCGTTTAACCCTCCTGTTGTCCCGTTTAACCCTCCTGTTGTCCTGTTTAACCCTCCTGTTGTCCTGTTTAACCCTCCTGTTGTCCTGTTTAACCCTCCTGTTGTCCTGTTTAACTCTCCTGTTGTCCTGTTTAACCCTCCTGTTGTCCTGTTTAACCCTCCTGTTGTCCTGTTTAACCCTCCTGTTGTCTTGCGGGTCCAAAGTGAGCCACCATGTTTAGCTGTAGAAAAAACACCTTAAACTATCTTTTTCCAACTTGAAATCTTATGACTTTTCCTAAAGGGACTCCATCATTAGAAAAAGTCAGACTTTATTTTTGTTTATGTTTCCATGTGGGCTGTACACCACTAGGGCACAAAGATTGTCTTATGGGTCATTTTTGACCCGTGAATTATAAAAACATTTAAACAGCAGAAAAAAGTTCACTGTTTTTTCCCCTTTCAATATAATTAATTCAGAAGTAATTACTTCACATTTATATAATAGCAATAATAAACCTTTATTATGTAAAAGAAAACTGAGAAAACAAGAAAACTGTTGGTCCAACTGACAGTTGGTTTGTGGTAAAAAAACAAAAAAAACAAGTGTAATCCTGAAAACTGCTGATTGTCTTTCTGTATTGTGTAACAAAAAGTACATGATAAAAATGTATTGAATTGAGTTGAATAGATAAATAACAGGTGGGTTCATCATAAAAAATAGATTTTGGATTTAAAATTCAATTAAGTTGCTTTATTTTGGGGCTTTGGTAGGGCGGGGCATTTCTGACCCGTAGGACAAAGTGGAGTAAACACAATGTTAAGACCGCACAAAGGGGTTAAAATCAAAGCAGAATCGCACATCAGAGCAACTATACGACAAAATCCTGAACAATCCGAGTGTTCTGCATGTGGGAGCTACTGTTCCCGAGTTCGCTCTGCTCACAGAGAACATCTGGAACACATCTGCATTCATGATTCATATTCATAAAAGCAGCTGCCTCACTGTGGGCCTGTGTGTGTGCGTTTGTGGTTTGCGGTTAGATTTCATATCTTCACGTATTCGATCTGCCGTCTCTGTTGTTTCGTGCTGATCCAACATAGACGTGACAGTCAGACTGGGTCACGTGACTTTAAGTCCATCGGACCCTCTTCAGGTTCATCCCAGAAAACAAAACCTTCAAAGCAGTGGTCACCCTAAGCCTTTCAGTCTGAGCTCAGGGCCGCAATCTAAAAATAAATCTTTCAGGCTGGAGCCTCAAATATGCGAAGCAGCTTCTGAGTCACGTTGGTTCTGGCGGTTCTCCGAGCCGGGCCTGATCCAAACCTGCAGAGTGAGACTGAAACAACAGTCTTTGTTCATGAATCACTTCTGACATGGAGCTTTTTTTTGCTTAATCAGATCCATGAATGATTCAGATTTTGGGTGAATTTATCCGTTTTTTTCTGTTTGTTGGGACGTTGCGGGATTTGAGCTCCGGAGTTTAGTTTGTGGCTCTCTGATTGGCTGTTTTCAGAGCTGATCCCAACCTATTAACGCCTGCTTTTTGGTTCTTTAGTGACAGAACTGGAGCAGAACTGGACAGCTATCTGGAAAGTGTTTCAGATCAGAGTCGTAAAGCGTCTCCTGGGTCAGCCGGCACCAGTCTGGCCCCGGTCCCGTTCAGGTAACGCCCTCCTCTGGCCCCAGTCCCGTTCAGGTAACGCCCTCCTCTGGCCCCAGTCCCGTTCAGGTAACGCCCTCCTCTGGCCCCTGTCCTGTTCAGGTAACGCCCTCCTCTGGTCCCAGTCCTGTTCAGGTAACGCCCTCCTCTGGCCCCAGTCCCGTTCAGGTAACGCCCTCCTCTGGCCCCAGTCCTGTTCAGGTAACGCCCTCCTCTGGTCCCAGTCCCGTTCAGGTAACGCCCTCCTCTGGCCCCAGTCCCGTTCAGGTAACACCCCCCTCCTCTGGCCCCAGTCCCGTTCAGGTAACGTCCTCCTCTGGTCCCAGTCCTGTTCAGGTAACGCCTTCCTGTGGCCCCAGTCCCGTTCAGGTAACCCCCTCCTCTGGCCCCAGTCCCGTTCAGGTAACGCCCTCCTCTGGCCCCAGTCCCGTTCAGGTAACCCCCTCCTCTGGCCCCAGTCCCATTCAGGTAACGCCCTCCTCTGGTCCCAGTCCCGTTCAGGTAACCCCCTCCTCTGGCCCCAGTCCCGTTCAGGTAACGCCCTCCTCTGGCCCCAGTCCCGTTCAGGTAACCCCCTCCTCTGGCCCCAGTCCCGTTCAGGTAACGCCCTCCTCTGGCCCCAGTCCCGTTCAGGTAACGACCTCCTCTGGCCCCAGTCCCGTTCAGGTAACGCCCTCCTCTGGCCCCAGTCCCGTTCAGGTAACGCCCTCCTCTGGTCCCAGTCCCGTTCAGGTAACCCCCTCCTCTGGTCCCAGTCCCGTTCAGGTAACCCCCTCCTCTGGCCCCTGTCCCGTTCAGGTAACGCCCTCCTCTGGTCCCAGTCCCGTTCAGGTAACACCCCCCTCCTCTGGCCCCAGTCCCGTTCAGGTAACGCCCTCCTCTGGTCCCAGTCCCGTTCAGGTAACCCCCTCCTCTGGCCCCAGTCCCGTTCAGGTAACGCCCTCCTCTGGCCCCAGTCCCGTTCAGGTAACCCCCTCCTCTGGCCCCAGTCCCGTTCAGGTAACGCCCTCCTCTGGCCCCAGTCCCGTTCAGGTAACGCCCTCCTCTGGCCCCAGTCCCGTTCAGGTAACGCCCTCCTCTGGCCCCAGTCCCGTTCAGGTAACGCCCTCCTCTGGTCCCAGTCCCGTTCAGGTAACCCCCTCCTCTGGTCCCAGTCCCGTTCAGGTAACCCCCTCCTCTGGCCCCTGTCCCGTTCAGGTAACGCCCTCCTCTGGTCCCAGTCCCGTTCAGGTAACACCCCCCTCCTCTGGCCCCAGTCCCGTTCAGGTAACGCCCTCCTCTGGTCCCAGTCCCGTTCAGGTAACGCCCTCCTCTGGCCCCAGTCCCGTTCAGGTAACACCCCCCTCCTCTGGCCCCAGTCCCGTTCAGGTAACGTCCTCCTCTGGTCCCAGTCCCGTTCAGGTAACGCCCTCCTGTGGCCCCTGTCCCTTTCAGGTAACACCCTCCTGTGGCCCCAGTCCCGTTCAGGTAACGCCCTCCTCTGGCCCCAGTCCCTTTAAGGTAACGTCCTCCTCTGGTCCCAGTCCTGTTCAGGTAACGCCCTCCTCTGGCCCCAGTCCCGTTCAGGTAACGCCCTCCTCTGGCCCCAGTCCCGTTCAGGTAACCCCCTCCTCTGGCCCCAGTCCCGTTCAGGTAACGCCCTCCTCTGGCCCCAGTCCCGTTCAGGTAACGCCCTCCTCTGGCCCCAGTCCCGTTCAGGTAACGCCCTCCTCTGGCCCCAGTCCCGTTCAGGTAACGCCCTCCTCTGGCCCCAGTCCCGTTCAGGTAACGCCCTCCTCTGGCCCCAGTCCCGTTCAGGTAACCCCCTCCTCTGGCCCCAGTCCCGTTCAGGTAACGCCCTCCTCTGGCCCCAGTCCCGTTCAGGTAACGCCCTCCTCTGGCCCCAGTCCCGTTCAGGTAACGCCCTCCTCTGGCCCCAGTCCCGTTCAGGTAACGCCCTCCTCTGGCCCCAGTCCCGTTCAGGTAACGCCCTCCTCTGGTCCCAGTCCCGTTCAGGTAACCCCCTCCTCTGGTCCCAGTCCCGTTCAGGTAACCCCCTCCTCTGGCCCCTGTCCCGTTCAGGTAACGCCCTCCTCTGGTCCCAGTCCCGTTCAGGTAACGTCCTCCTCTGGTCCCAGTCCCGTTCAGGTAACGCCCTCCTGTGGCCCCTGTCCCGTTCAGGTAACACCCTCCTGTGGCCCCAGTCCCGTTCAGGTAACGACCTCCTCTGGCCCCAGTCCCTTTAAGGTAACGTCCTCCTCTGGTCCCAGTCCTGTTCAGGTAACGCCCTCCTCTGGCCCCAGTCCCGTTCAGGTAACGCCCTCCTCTGGCCCCAGTCCCGTTCAGGTAACCCCCTCCTCTGGCCCCAGTCCCGTTCAGGTAACGCCCTCCTCTGGCCCCAGTCCCGTTCAGGTAACGCCCTCCTGTGGCCCCAGTCCCGTTCAGGTAACGCCTTCCTCTGGCCCCAGTCCCGTTCAGGTAACGCCCTCCTCTGGCCCCAGTCCCGTTCAGGTAACGCCCTCCTCTGGCCCCAGTCCCGTTCAGGTAACGCCCTCCTCTGGCCCCAGTCCCGTTCAGGTAACGCCCTCCTCTGGCCCCAGTCCCTTTCAGGTAACGCCCTCCTCTGGCCCCAGTCCCGTTCAGGTAACGCCCTCCTCTGGTCCCAGTCCCGTTCAGGTAACGCCCTCCTCTGGCCCCAGTCCCGTTCAGGTAACCCCCTCCTCTGGCCCTTGTCCCTTTCAGGTAACGCCCTCCTCTGGTCCCAGTCCCGTTCAGGTAACCCCCTCCTCTGACCCCAGTCCCTTTCAGGTAACGCCCTCCTCTGGTCCCAGTCCCGTTCAGGTAACGCCCTCCTCTGGTCCCAGTCCCGTTCAGGTAACTCCCTCCTCTGGTCCCAGTCCCGTTCAGGTAACGCCCTCCTCTGGCCCCAGTCCCTTTCAGGTAACGCCCTCCTCTGGCCCCAGTCCCGTTCAGGTAACGCCCTCCTCTGGTCCCAGTCCCGTTCAGGTAACGCCCTCCTCTGGCCCCAGTCCCTTTCAGGTAACGCCCTCCTCTGGCCCCAGTCCCGTTCAGGTAATGCCTTCCTCTGGCCCCAGTCCCTTTCAGGTAACGCCCTCCTCTGGCCCCAGTCCCTTTCAGATAACGCCCTCCTCTGGCCCCAGTCCCTTTCAGGTAACGCCCTCCTCTGGCCCCAGTCCCGTTCAGGTAACGCCCTCCTCTGGCCCCAGTCCCTTTCAGATAACGCCCTCCTCTGGCCCCAGTCCCGTTCAGGTAACGCCCTCCTCTGGTCCCAGTCCCGTTCAGGTAACCCCCTCCTCTGGCCCCAGTCCCGTTCAGCTAACCCCCTCCTCTGGCCCCAGTCCCGTTCAGGTAACGCCCTCCTCTGGCCCCAGTCCCTTTCAGGTAACGCCCTCCTCTGGCCCCAGTCCCTTTCAGGTAACGCCCTCCTCTGGCCCCTGTCCCTTTCAGGTAACGCCCTCCTCTGGTCCCAGTCCCGTTCAGGTAACTCCCTCCTCTGGTCCCAGTCCCGTTCAGGTAACGCCCTCCTCTGGCCCCAGTCCCGTTCAGGTAACGCCCTCCTCTGGCCCCTGTCCCGTTCAGGTAACGCCCTCCTGTGGCCCCAGTCCCGTTCAGGTAACGCCCTCCTCTGGCCCCAGTCCCGTTCAGGTAACGCCCTCCTCTGGCCCCAGTCCCTTTCAGGTAACGCCCTCCTCTGTCCCCAGTCCCGTTCAGGTAACGCCCTCCTCTGGTCCCAGTCCCGTTCAGGTAACCCCCTCCTCTGGCCCCAGTCCCGTTCAGGTAACGCCCTCCTCTGGCCCCAGTCCCGTTCAGGTAACCCCCTCCTCTGGCCCCAGTCCCGTTCAGGTAACGCCCTCCTCTGGCCCCAGTCCCGTTCAGGTAACGCCCTCCTCTGGTCCCAGTCCCATTCAGGTAACCCCCTCCTCTGGCCCCAGTCCCGTTCAGGTAACCCCCTCCTCTGGCCCCAGTCCCGTTCAGGTAACGCCCTCCTCTGGCCCCAGTCCCTTTCAGGTAACGCCCTCCTCTGGCCCCAGTCCCTTTCAGGTAACGCCCTCCTCTGGCCCCAGTCCCGTTCAGGTAACGCCCTCCTCTGGTCCCAGTCCCGTTCAGGTAACGCCCTCCTCTGGTCCCAGTCCCGTTCAGGTAACGCCCTCCTCTGGCCCCAGTCCCTTTCAGGTAACGCCCTCCTCTGGCCCCAGTCCTGTTCAGGTAACGCCCTCCTCTGGCCCCAGTCCCTTTCAGGTAACGCCCTCCTCTGGCCCCAGTCCCGTTCAGGTAATGCCTTCCTCTGGCCCCAGTCCCTTTCAGGTAACGCCCTCCTCTGGCCCCAGTCCCATTCAGGTAACGCCCTCCTCTGGCCCCAGTCCCTTTCAGATAACGCCCTCCTCTGGCCCCAGTCCCTTTCAGGTAACGCCCTCCTCTGGCCCCAGTCCCTTTCAGGTAACGCCCTCCTCTGGCCCCAGTCCCGTTCAGGTAACGCCCTCCTCTGGCCCCAGTCCCTTTCAGATAACGCCCTCCTCTGGCCCCAGTCCCTTTCAGGTAACGCCCTCCTCTGGCCCCAGTCCCTTTCAGGTAACGCCCTCCTCTGGCCCCAGTCCCTTTCAGGTAACGCCCTCCTCTGGCCCCAGTCCCTTTCAGGTAACGCCCTCCTCTGGCCCCAGTCCCTTTCAGGTAACGCCCTCCTCTGGCCCCAGTCCCTTTCAGGTAACGCCCTCCTCTGGCCCCAGTCCCGTTCAGGTAACGCCTTCCTCTGGCCCCAGTCCCTTTCAGGTAACGCCCTCCTCTGGCCCCAGTCCCTTTCAGGTAACGCCCTCCTGTGGCCCCAGTCCCGTTCAGGTAACGCCCTCCTCTGGCCCCAGTCCCTTTCAGGTAACGCCCTCCTGTGGCCCCAGTCCCGTTCAGGTAACGCCTGCTCTCATTTCATTTTGTTTGTTAACAGGAAACATGATGCAGTTTTGTTCTTGTTTGGTTTCATTTTATGCCCCGTTTTGTGTTTGTTTTGGTGGTATGAATCACGTGACCCTGATGGGGGAATTGTCCGCAGGTGTGTGGTATACGTTGTGTGTGATTAATAAAACAGGTGAGCCCGTGGGTGAGGGTGTCTCACTCACTCACACTGCAGAAAGGCTTGACTCGTGTTATGGGCCACGTATGTGTGCTGTGTTTGATAAGTTACTCTGCTAACACTCGCCATTAGGGATGGGAATCGAGAACCAGTTCTTGTTGAGAACCGGTTCCCTGTGTTTCAATTCCTTGGAGTCTTTTGGCGATTTTGCAAACGGTTCCCTTATCGATTCCAGTGGGCGCGAATGACGTCACCACGCAACGTTGCGTGGCGAGTCCAGCGCAGCCAGCAGCCAACAGTCAACAGTAAACATGGCGCCCAAGCGGTACAAACGCTCGAAAGTTTGGTTACACATCCCTAAAAAAGACGACAACAGGGCAACTTGCAAAGTGAATATTTCACCAAAGGGAGGAAATACTACCAACATGCAATAACTATGAATGAATGATTAACGTCGGTGAATCTGAACCCAGCAGCGTTAGCAACGTTAGCATGTCATCGGCTAACACTGCAGGTAACTAACTAACTAACAAACACTGCCTATCATGTTAGCACCATTTGCCTGATTGTAAAAGCTGCTGTTAGTAACGGTTAAGGTTAAATGAATTCCTTCTCAGGCATTACATTTAGATGAAATCATGAGAGACAGAGCCTGACTGGCTCAGAGCCAGAGGCTGGTGGTACTACCCCCAGTTCACCTCTACCTCCAGCTTCTCCTTTCACCAGAGCAGGAAGAGTTAAATTACCCAGGCCAGGATAGACCAATGTGGACCTCACCGTTGTTGGGTTTGTGAGGTCACGACTCGTGTTACTTCTAAACTAAACAAAGTTGATGCTAATCGACCGGTTTGTTGTCCTTTTTCTCCAAATGAGAATCGATAAGGGAACCGACAAAGAACCGAATCGTTAATCAGAATCGAAAATGGAATTGGAATCGTAAAAATCTTATCAATTCCCGTCCCTACTCGCCATAAACTCTTTGTAAGGAAGCTCCAACTCCATCCTCTCCCGGTCTTTACTCATTATTCATTCAGACACCAAACTGAAAAACATAATCCAGCTGAGTTCTCTGCTCAGACGCTGTCTTTGAGCTGCTTTAATGCTGATTCTGTGGTTCTGAAATCACGGTTTTATTAGAGCAGAGCGACAGCCTGGAGATGCTTTCAGTGAGCCGACTGTGGGCTGATTTTCAGTCCCAGTTTCTGACCAAAGGACCAGAAAAACCTGCGAATGAGAGCAGCTTTATGAGGAATTCAGCTGGATTAATGAACACTTTAGTGTTTTTACTGAAAGATGCAGAAAGATGGAAGTTTGGAGCCTGAGCAGAGCAGCTGGGACCACCCAACACCTGTGAGCACCTGGTGGCCGAGCCCCAGGATCACCCCCAGGAAGCCAGCTTCATGTGGTGGCCGGCCGCAGTGTGAGCTGGGTGACGGGTGAAGGCGGGCCTGGACAGGCCTGTGTGGGGCCTGTGCCTGGGCCGTGCCTGTGCCTGGGCGGGGCCTGTGCCTGGGGCGGGGCCTGGGGCGGGGCCTGTGCCTGGGGCGGGGCCTGTGCCTGGGCGGGGCTTCTGCCTGGGGCGGGGCCTGTGCCGGGTATTTCAACCCAGCCTTGATTAATGTCAGCTGGTAGCAGCAGTGAGAAACTAAATGAACCCCTGATCCAGCAGCTTCTGCAGCAGTGAGCTGAAGTGATGGTTTCCTGTGGGACGTCCTCAGTCTCTCTCCTGGTTCAGGAGGAATCTTGTTCCCACTCTTCTCTCCAGCGCTGCTTCAGCTCATTGAGGTCTGCAGCTCTGGTTTCTGCAGCTCTCTGAAGGTCCCACCACAGCATCTCAGGCTGAGGTCTGGACTCTGACTGGACCGGTGCAACACCTGGATTCTTCTCTTCTTCACACATTCTGCTGTAGATCTGCTGCTGTGTTTGGGATCTTTGTCCATGAAGAGCGCCTCGTTTTGTCACCGCTGCCTTCTGTTTGGAATCAGTGGTTCCAGTCACAGATTTCAGTTTTACGGTTTTTATTTCATCACAAAGGGAGAAAACTTCAATAAACTGGGTTATACAGTTTTATCTGTCTGAAGTTATCGTTGTCAGTGAACAGTAAACTCTGTACCGTGGTAGAGAGAGACCGGTACAGCCCTGACCTGCAGCAAGGCAGCTTTTGGCTGCCTTGCTGCAGGGCTCTGAGGCAGGAGTCCAAACCTCTAACCTCTCACCGATGAGCTCACTCAGGTCAAATGTTTGGATTTAAGTGGAACGGCCCTTTAATGCTTTCTGTGCCTGAGAGGAGGGAAGAGGTCAGAGGTCACGGCTGATTTTGGCTTGTCTGATTGGCCGGTTCTGACAGGAAACTGTGTGTGTGTGTGTGTGTTCTTGGCTGGAAGTCCGTGAGCACACACACACCAGGGAAATTCCAGGCTTCACACACACTCCGGCTGCTTCTCCCACACCAGTGAGGACCCTGGTGTTGGTTCCCAGTCTGATAACCTGGAGTCACCCGGGCGGTCCCACCCACAGCTGCACTAAACCCATAAGAACCCGGACCCATTTCTACTCAAGTGAAAATTAAGGGGACTAAATAGACCACATTGCTTTCAAAATACCACCCCCCACTGTCTGATCTGCAATCTGACATATATGTCACAATTGGCGTTAAAAAACCTGGATAATTTCTCCATCAAGGAAAATTATAGAATATAGAACACATTTCTGACATTTTTCTCAAAATAACACCCCTAGTGTCAGTGGGTGTTAAATGGTTTGAATCTTTCCTTTAGCACAAGCATTTAAATTTAGCTAGCTCTGCCCGTAGTGCTAACCTGGCACACAGACATCTTGGAAATGTTATTATGGGAAGACTAAATCACATATAACCTGTCACATGACCCACCAGGATGTTAAGTATGGGTCACTCTGGTAATTCATGAGTTGAAATCAAGGATTTTTCATGGAATTTTCCAGAATATTTAAAGGGCGTGTGACACCTGTGGATTTTCTGCTCTGGTTCTGGTCCAAACTGCAGCTGGAATCATAGACACGATCCCTGTTGTGCAGCTGCTCTGAGAAAACCACCGAGGCAAGCCGCGGTCCTCACAGAGATGGCAACACGAGTTGTTCTGGTTCTGGTTTTTCACATGTTATTGTTGGCCTGTGGGAGTGTGTGTGGTGTGTTCAATGACCTGTTGGACAAAACCGAGTTGAAAAGTGCAAAAAACACCCAAACAGCCGGAGTGTGTGTGCTGAACATGTGCTGAACACGTGCTGAACACGTGTGGACGGGACGACCCTGAGAATCACTCCCTCTGAGCTGTCAATCACACCCTGACTCCGCCCACTCATTAATAATTCATGAGCTTTTAACTGAACTTCATAAACAGATACAAAAACATATAAACTGCTAAATAAATGAGTTCATTTAATGAAAAATGCTCCAAAAAATAATTAAAATGTAAAATGTATTTTTAATTTAACTTTAATTTAAGCCTCTGTTGATGTTTACTTTTCCACTCAGTGTCTTATTTTTTATTTTAATTGGAATATTTCTCATTTCTTTCTCTGTTTTTATCCTTTATTTATTTCCGTATCACTTTCCTTTACTTTTACATTACGATGAGTTTCTGCCGCATTATGCTAATGAGGGGGCGGTCCTAGCTCAAGCTACGCTCATGTTTCTCACAGAGATACAAACTGAATATAACATATTAATTTAGATATATAAATTTATTTTGGGGTTATTTTCTTCCATTCTTGCCTCATACAAACAGCTTTTGCAGATCAAATATCAGAGCTAATGCTACAGCTACACCTGAACCACACCTGCTCAGATGCTAAGCTAGGCTAACGGTGTCACAGCCCACACTTTTCTGTTCGATGTAAAAACAGAAAGAAAGTGAAAGGCTGCAAAATGTTTTCATTTCTCACTTTTTCATTTTTCATTTAGCTAATGCTAAAGCTACCCCTGTTTCCACACCTGAACCACACCTGCTCAGATGCTAAGCTAGGCTAACTGGTGTGAGACAGCTGAGCAGCGTCATGTGATGAACGAGCTGCAGTTAGTCTTCAGGTTTCGGTTCCAGTGATTTTCAGAGTAACCAAACACATCCTGATGATTTAGGAATAAAATGCAGCTTCACCCTAAAATGTGTTTTATTGTGATTTATTCCATCTACAGTCAGCTGTTCTGTTTCCAGGATCCGAAAAATAATCTTTTCTTAGATTGAAGCTCACGAAGATGAGCTGATTCAGTGAGAAAACCTTCAGTTTAACGAGTTTTTTTTATCTTAAACTGATCCTCCTTTAACCCTGGAACCCTCCCGGGCAGCTTAATGTGTGAGTGGAGGATCTAAAGTGAGGAGCAGCAAACAGACAGCAGCTTCACTGGGACAGGAAGCAGGCCGGGCGGCGTCCTGACGGCGTCCTCCTCTCAGACAGGCTGTCAGTTTATTCCAGCAGGAAACAAACCTCCATCAGTCCCTCAGCGTAAACAGTCTGGCTCCACTCGGCCGACTGTGTGTCTCCTGAAAGCAGAAACATGTGTCATCGGTGTCGTTTCAGAGGTTCTGTAATCACATCAGAGCCCAGCGCTCGCTGATGGGAGATCAGACGACTCAATTATGGCGCGTTTCCACTAGCACGCCGTACCTGCAACCGGGACGATTTTCCGAATAACCTCAGCCCTGGTTCCAAGCGGGCTGAAGCGTTACTAAAACGTGACGTCAGCCGACTGCCTTCCTCTGATTGGGCGATGAGTGTCGTCACTGGATTAAAAACTTAGTTTCAACTGGATTAAAAGTTTATTTAAACCAGATTAAAAGTTGATTTAAACTGTATTAAAAGTGTAGTTTAAACTGTATTAAAAGTATACTTTAAACTGGATTAAAAGTGTAGTTTAAACTGGATTAAAAGTTTAGTTTAAACTGGATTAAAAGTTGATTTAAACTGTATTAAAAGTGTAGTTTAAACTGTATTAAAAGTGTAGTTTAAACTGTATTAAAAGTACACTTTAAACTGGATTAAAAGTTTAGTTTAAACTGGATTAAAAGTTGATTTAAACCGGATTAAAAGTTGATTAAACTGGATTAAAAGTGTAGTTTAAACTGGATTAAAAGTGTAGTTTAAACCGGATTAAAAGTTGATTTAAACTGGATTAAAAGTTTAGTTTAAACTGGATTAAAAGTTGATTTAAACTGGATTAAAAGTTGATTTAAACTGGATTAAAAGTGTAGTTTAAACTGGATTAAAAGTGTAGTTTAAACCGGATTAAAAGTTGATTTAAACTGGATTAAAAGTTTAGTTTAAACTGGATTAAAAGTTGATTTAAACTGGATTAAAAGTTGATTTAAACTGGATTAAAAGTTGATTTAAACTGGATTAAAAGTTTAGTTTAAACTGGATTAAAAGTTGATATAAACCGGATTAAAAGTGTAGTTTAAACTTGTTTAAAAGTACACTTTAAACTGGTTTAAAAGTTTAGTTTAAACTGGATTAAAAGTTTAGTTTAAACTTGTTTAAAAGTTTAGTTTATACTGGATTAAAAGTTTAGTTTAAACTGGACTAAAAGTTTAGTTTAAATTGGATTAAACGTTTAGTTTAAACCGGATGAAAAGTTGATTTAAACTGGATTAAAAGTTTAGTTTAAACTGTATTAAAAGTGTAGTTTAAACAGGATTAAAAGTGTAGTTTAAACAGGATGAAAAGTTTAGTTTAAACTGGATTAAAAGTTTAGTTTAAACTGGATTAAAAGTTTAGTTTAAACTGGATTAAAAGTGTAGTTTAAACTGTATTAAAAGTATACTTTAAACTGGATTAAAAGTGTAGTTTAAACTGGATTAAAAGTTTAGTTTAAACTGGATTAAAAGTGTAGTTTATACTGGATTAAAAGTGTAGTTTAAACAGGATGAAAAGTGTAGTTTAAACTGGATTAAAAGTTTAGTTTAAACTGGATTAAAAGTGTAGTTTAAACTGGATTAAAAGTTTAGTTTAAACTTGTTTAAAAGTGTAGTTTATACTGGATTAAAAGTTTGGTTTAAACTGGATTAAAAGTTGATTTAAACCGGATTAAAAGTTGATTTAAACTGGATCAAAAGTGTAGTATAAACTGGAGTAAAAGTTTAGTTTAAACTGTATTAAAAATTTAGCTTAAACTGGATTAAAAGTTGATTTAAACTGGATTAAAAGTTGATTTAAACTGGATTAAAAGTGTAGTTTAAACCGGATTAAAAGTTGATTTAAACTGGATTAAAAGTGTAGTTTAAACTGGATTAAAAGTTGATTTAAACTGGATTAAAAGTTTAGTTTAAACTGGATTAAAAGTTTAGTTTAAACTGGATTAAAAGTTTAGTTTAAACTGGATTAAAAGTTGATATAAAACGGATTAAAAGTTGATTTAAACTGGATTAAAAGTTTAGTTTAAACTGGATTAAAAGTGTAGTTTAAACTGGATTAAAAGTTGATTTAAACTGGATTAAAAGTGAGACCAGCAGAAAGAGCTCAGTGACCACATCCTCTCACTGGTCGTCTGTTTTCTTGCTCGTTTTGTCTCACGTCTCCGCTCTGTCTCTCTGTGGTCAGCGCTCGGCCATCTTCAGCTCTGCGAACCACAAGAGAACCAGAGAAGATCAGAGGGAGGATGGGAGGATGGGAGGATGGGAGGATGGGAGGGAGAGGAAAGCCACATCATGGCTGCCACAATGAGGTGTTTCTGCTGCTGTTCCAGCTTCATTTACGGCTCAAACCGTGTTCTGAGAGCCGGGAAAGTTGCAGGTTTGAACCCTGCAGAGCTGCCTCAGAGTCCCTGCTCACATGTTGGTGATTCTCTGAGCCTCCTGATTTAATGATGGCGCTCTCATAGTTTCCACAGCTCCGACTGGAACCATTACGGCGCTCTCAATGAGCTCCCTGGTGGCTTCTGGGTAATTCTGCTGTTATTGGACCTGCGTATGTTTTCTCCATCCCGCGGCGTAAGTGATCGTCTCTGGAAGGCCGTCAGACTCACACACACTCTCACAGCTGGAAGTGCTTTCAGCCTCCCTGTCGTCTCCACGGCAACGGGCTGAAAGGTGAGCCCCCCGTGACCTCTGACCCCTCCCCGCGGCGCCAGGAGGAGGCTCCTCTTCCTCTTCCTGCGCCCCTCCCTGCGGCCACATTCCTGTTCGGGGAGGAAGTGATGTCGCTCGGCTGTCTCCTGACCTGCTGCAGCCGGGGGTTTCCTACGTTTCCCATCATGCCTTTCAGGAGACGGCCGCCTGACACGCAAAAAACCTGGTCTGAGTTTTTACTTGATTTGTTTGTAGGGTCACTGTTCATGAGTAGAGATTTGGGAAGTGTAGTTATAGTGTTAACCTCCAATAAGATGAGTCTCCATAGTTAGTACTGTGTGTAGTTCAAACTGGTTTAAAAGTGTAATTTAAACTGTATTAAAAGTGTAGTTTAAACTGGATTAAAAGTGTAGTTTAAACTGGATTAAAAGTGTAGTTTAAACTGGATTAAACTAAACTTTTAAACCAGTTTAAACTTAATTAAAAGTATACTTTAAACAGGATTAAAAGTTTAGTTTAAACTGGATTAAACTAAACTTTTAAACCAGTTTAAACTTAATTAAAAGTATACTTTAAACAGGATTAAAAGTTTAGTTTAAACTCGATTAAAAGTGTAGTTTAAACTGGTATAAAAGTGCAGTTTAAACTGGATTAAAAGTTGATTTAAACAGGATTAAAAGTGTAGTTTAAACTTGATTAAAAGTGTAGTTTGAAATGGATTAAAAGTTGATTAAACTGGTTTAAAAGTGTAATTTAAACTGTATTAAAAGTGTAGTTTAAACTGGATTAAAAGTGTAGTTTAAACTGGATTAAAAGTGTAGTTTAAACTGGATTAAACTAAACTTTTAAACCAGTTTAAACTTAATTAAAAGTATACTTTAAAAAGGATTAAAAGTTTAGTTTAAACTGGATTAAAAGTTTAGTTTAAACTCGATTAAAAGTGTAGTTTAAACTGGTATAAAAGTGTAGTTTAAACTGGATTAAAAGTGTAGTTTTCAATGGATTAAAAGTGTACTTTAAACTGGTATAAAAGTTTAATTTAAAGTGGATTAAAAGTGTGGTTTAAACTGGTTTAAAAGTGTAGTTTAAACTGAATTAAAATTTGATTTAAACTGGATTATAAATTTTGTTTAAACTGGATTAAAAGTTGATTTAAACAGGATTAAAAGTGTAGTTTAAACTTGATTAAAAGTTTTGTGTAAACTGGATTAAAAGTTGATTAAACTGGTTTAAAAGTGCAGTTTAAACTGGATTAAAAGTGTAGTTTGAAATGGATTAAAAGTTGATTAAACTGGTTTAAAAGTGTAGTTTAAACTGGTTTAAAAGTGTAGTTTATACTGGATTAAAAGTGTAGTTTAAACTGGATTAAAAGTGTAGTTTAACCTGGTTTAAAAGTGTAGTTTAAACTGAATTAAAAGTTGATTAAACTGGTTTAAAAGTGTAGTTTAAACTGGATTAAAAGTGTAGTTTAAACTGGATTAAAAGTTGATTAAACTGGTTTAAAAGTGTAGTTTAAACTGGATTAAAAGTTGATTAAACTTGTTTAAAAGTGTAGTTTATACTGGATTAAAAGTGTAGTTTAAACTGGATTAAAAAGTTTAATAAAAGCTGAAGCTGAACTTCATCCTCCTGTGAGGAAGATGACGGGTCTGAGGTTCGGTTTCTTGTGTGAGGGTCGAGTTTCCTCTGAGATGAACGCAGCCAGCGTGATAAATGGGTCGACCGCCTCGTAGCTTCAGCTCGAGGAGGAGGAGCCGCCCTTCATCAGGCCTCTCAGCTGCTCCTCTTCTGGGTGGATGAAGCCCCACCCAGATGTTGGGCACCGTCAGACGTGTTTACACATGTCACATCCATCTCAGGCTCATGTTGCTCCTCTGATCTCCCACATCTGGCAGCGCTTACAGCTGGAATGGAGGAATGAGGGATGAAGAGAGGGAGGTTAAGTTGAAGGTCTGAGACATGCAGCTCGGTGTGTGTTTTCATGCTCACAGACGCACACATCTGGAGCGGATCCAGAGGCTCCATCACAAGTTTCCACATCCAGGGGAACATCCAGGAAGTAGCCCGGCCCGCACAGCGTTTCATTGGCCGGCGCATTTCAATGGCCGGTGCGTTTCATTGGCCGGCGCGTTTCATTGGCCGGCGAGTTTCATTGGCCGGCGCATTTCATTGGCCGGCGCATTTCATTGGCCGGTGCGTTTCATTGGCCGGTGCGTTTCATTGGCCGGCGCGTTTCATTGGCCGGTGCGTTTCATTGGCTGGTGCGTTTCATTGGCCGGTGCGTTTCACTGGCCAGCGCCTTTCATTAGCCAGCGCGTTTCATTGGCCGGCGCGTTTCATTGGCCGGCGCGTTTCATTGGCCGGTGCGTTTCATTGGCCGGCGCGTTTCATTAGCCGGCGCGTTTCATTAGCCGGCGCGTTTCACTGGCCGGCGCGTTTCATTGGCCGGCGCGTTTCATTGGCCGGTGCGTTTCACTGGCCAGCGCCTTTCATTAGCCGGCGCGTTTCATTGGCCGGCGCGTTTCATTGGCCGGTGCGTTTCACTGGCCAGCGCCTTTCATTAGCCGGCGCGTTTCATTGGCCGGCGCGTTTCATTGGCCGGCGCGTTTCATTGGCCAGCGCGTTTCATTGGCCGGCGCGTTTCATTGGCTGGCGCGTTTCATTAGCCGGCGCGTTTCACTGGCCGGCGCGTTTCATTGGCCGGCGCGTTTCATTGGCCGGCGCATTTCAATGGCCGGTGCGTTTCATTGGCCGGCGCGTTTCATTGGCTGGCACATTTCATTGGCCGGCGCGTTTCATTGGCTGGCGCGTTTCATTGGCCGGTGCGTTTCACTGGCCAGCGCCTTTCATTAGCCGGCGCTTTTCATTGGCCGGCGCGTTTCATTGGCCGGCGCGTTTCATTGGCCGTTGCGTTTCATTGGCCGGCGCGTTTCATTGGCCGGTGCGTTTCACTGGCCGGCGCGTTTCATTAGCCGGCGCGTTTCATTAGCCGGCGCGTTTCACTGGCCGGCGCGTTTCATTGGCCGGCGCGTTTCATTGGCCGGTGCATTTCACTGGCCAGCGCCTTTCATTAGCCGGCGCCTTTCATTAGCCGGCGCGTTTCATTGGCCGGCGCGTTTCATTGGCCGGCGCGTTTCATTGGCCGGCGCGTTTCATTGGCCGGCGCGTTTCATTGGCCGCCGCGTTTCATTGGCCGGCGCCTTACATTGGCCGGCGCGTTTCATTGGCCGATGCGTTTCACTGGCCGGCGCGTTTCATTGGCCGGTGCGTTTCATTGGCCGACGCCTTTCATTGGCCGGCGCGTTTCATTGGCCGACTTCTTTCATTGGCCGGCGCGTTTCATCGGCCGGTGCGTTTCATTGGCCGACGCGTTTCATTGGCTGGTGCATTAGGGCTCCAGCTGCTGGAGTCCAACACAAAGACAAAAAGTGGTTTTATTTCCGTTTTAGTGCGTTTTTTTGTTGTTTTACGTCTTCTAAACGCGACTCTTTGGCTGTGTTCGAAACTGCATACTTCTCTTACTACTCCTACTAACTTTAACTTTTTTTAAGTTCCCGGATGCATACTAGATTCTCTGAAATGTTGGGTATGCATCATGAGGTTACTACTCATACTCAAACTACCCAAGATGCAACGTAACATGACGTCGCCGATCGTCATTTCCTGTCAAAACGGCAGTTTCAAGCTAGCTACAACGAGGGTAGGTTCACTTCCTGTTTTCAAAACAAAAGCACCAATTGTATGGTAATGGCTTTCTCTATGATAAAAGGCAACGGGTATTTTATTTTGTGAAAATAACCGGAAGTGCGTTAGCTCACTGCGGCTAGCTTTAGTAGCGCCGAATTCGTGGGAACAAAATTGTAAACAGCCGGTATTTTGTCAGGTTTTCAACACGTTGGGGATCTAAACGACTACTTTCTCACCTGAAAATGTTTCAAATGTTGCTAAAGTTTACAGAGTTTAGAGCTTAAGAGAAATCAGCTTCAGGCCGGCTGATTTTGGCTCGGGCAGGAGAGAAATGCATTGTGGGTAAACGCTCTGCATACTGTCTGATCGATCAGTATGTAGTATGCAGTATGCAGTATGTTGTATGTAGTATGTAGTATGTAGTATGTAGTATGCAGTATGTTGTATGCAGTATGCAGTATGTAGTATGTAGTATGTAGAATGTAGTATGCAGTATGCAGTATGTAGTATGTAGTATGTAGTATGCAGTATGTAGTATGCAGTATGCAGTATGCAGTATGTTGTATGCAGTATGCAGTATGCAGTATGCAGTATGTTGTATGCAGTATGCAGTATGCAGTATGCAGTATGTAGTATGCAGTATGTTGTATGCAGTATGCAGTATGTAGAATGTAGTATGCAGTATGCAGTATGCAGTATGCAGTATGTAGTATGTAGTATGCAGTATGTAGTATGCAGTATACAGTATGCAGTATGTAGTATATAGTATGCAGTATGCAGTATGTAGTATGTAGTATGCAGTATGTAGTATGCAGTATGTAGTATGCAGTATGTTGTATGCAGTATGCAGTATGTAGAATGTAGTATGCAGTATGCAGTATGCAGTATGCAGTATGTAGTATGTAGTATGCAGTATGCAGTATGCAGTATGCAGTATGTAGTATGCAGTATGAAGTATGCAGTATGCAGTATGTAGTATGCAGTATGCAGTATGCAGTATGTAGTATGTAGTATGCAGTATGTAGTATGCAGTATGTAGTATGCAGTATGCAGTATGCAGTATGTTGTATGCAGTATGCAGTATGCAGTATGTAGTATGTAGTATGTAGTATGTAGTATGCAGTATGTAGTATGTAGTATGCAGTATGTAGTATGCAGTATACAGTATGCAGTATGTAGTATATAGTATGCAGTATGCAGTATGTAGTATGTAGTATGCAGTATGTAGTATGTAGTATGCAGTATGCAGTATGCAGTATGTCGTATGTAGTATGGTAGTATGTAGTATGCAGTATGTCGTATGTAGTATGCAGTATGTAGTATGTAGTATGCAGTATGTTGTATGCAGTATGCAGTATGTAGTATGCAGTATGTAGTATGTAGTATGTAGTATGTAGTATGCAGTATGTATTATGTAGTATGCAGTATGTAGTATTTAGTATTAACTATGCAGTATGTAGTATGTAGTATGTAGTATACAGTATGCAGTATGCAGTATGTAGAATGTAGTATGCAGTATACAGTATGCAGTATGCAGTATACAGTATGTAGTATGTAGTATGTAGTATGCAGTATGCAGTATGCAGTATGTAGTATGTAGTATGCAGTATACAGTATGCAGTATGCAGTATGTAGTATGTAGTATGCAGTATATAGTATGCAGTATGCAGTATGCAGCATGTAGTATGCAGTATGCAGTATGTAGAATGTAGTATGCAGTATAAAGTATGCAGTATGTAGTATATAGTATGTAGTATAAAGTATGCAGTATGTAGTATATAGTATGTAGTATGTAGTATGTAGAATGTAGTATGCAGTATGCAGTATGTAGAATATAGTATGCAGTATAAAGTATGCAGTATGTAGTATGCAGTATGCAGTATGTAGTATGTAGTATGCAGTATGTAGTATGCAGTATGTAGTATGCAGTATGCAGTATGCAGTATGTAGTATGCAGTATGCAGTATGCAGTATGTAGTATATAGTATGTAGAATAAAGTATGCAGTATGTAGTATATAGTATGTAGTATGTAGTATGTAGTATGTAGTATGCAGTATGCAGTATGCAGTATGTAGTATGTAGTATGCAGTATATAGTATGCAGTATGCAGTATGCAGTATGTAGTATGCAGTATGCAGTATGTAGAATGTAGTATGCAGTATAAAGTATGCAGTATGTAGTATATAGTATGTAGTATAAAGTATGCAGTATGTAGTATATAGTATGTAGTATGTAGTATGTAGAATGTAGTATGCAGTATGCAGTATGTAGAATGTAGTATGCAGTATGCAGTATGTAGAATGTAGTATGCAGTATAAAGTATGCAGTATGTAGTATGCAGTATGCAGTATGTAGTATGTAGAATGTAGTATGCAGTATGCAGTATGTAGAATGTAGTATGCAGTATAAAGTATGCAGTATGTAGTATATAGTATGTAGTATGTAGTATGTAGAATGTAGTATGCAGTATGCAGTATGTAGAATGTAGTATGCAGTATAAAGTATGCAGTATGTAGTATGCAGTATGCAGTATGTAGTATGTAGTATGCAGTATGCAGTATGCAGTATGTAGTATGCAGTATGCAGTATGCAGTATGCAGTATGTAGTATATAGTATGTAGTATAAAGTATGCAGTATGTAGTATATAGTATGTACTATGTAGTATGTAGTATGCAGTATGCAGTATGTAGTATGCAGTATGCAGTATGCAGTATGTAGTATATAGTATGTAGTATAAAGTATGCAGTATGTAGTATATAGTATGTAGTATGTAGTATGTAGTATGCAGTATGCAGTATGTAGTATGTAGTATGCAGTATATAGTATGCAGTATGCAGTATGCAGTATGTAGTATGCAGTATGCAGTATGTAGAATGTAGTATGCAGTATAAAGTATGCAGTATGTAGTATATAGTATGTAGTATAAAGTATGCAGTATGTAGTATATAGTATGTAGTATGTAGTATGTAGTATGTAGAATGTAGTATGCAGTATGCAGTATGTAGAATGTAGTATGCAGTATGCAGTATGTAGAATGTAGTATGCAGTATAAAGTATGCAGTATGTAGTATGCAGTATGCAGTATGTAGTATGTAGAATGTAGTATGCAGTATGCAGTATGTAGAATGTAGTATGCAGTATAAAGTATGCAGTATGTAGTATATAGTATGTAGTATGTAGTATGTAGAATGTAGTATGCAGTATGCAGTATGTAGAATGTAGTATGCAGTATAAAGTATGCAGTATGTAGTATGCAGTATGCAGTATGTAGTATGTAGTATGCAGTATGCAGTATGCAGTATGCAGTATGTAGTATGCAGTATGTAGTTTGCAGTATGTAGTATGCAGTATGTAGTATGTAGTATGCAGTATGCAGTATGTAGTATGCAGTATGTAGTATGCAGTATGCAGTATGCAGTATGTAGTATATAGTATGTAGTATAAAGTATGCAGTATGTAGTATATAGTATGTACTATGTAGTATGTAGTATGCAGTATGCAGTATGCAGTATGTAGTATGCAGTATGTAGTATGCAGTATGTAGTTTGCAGTATGTAGTATGCAGTATGCAGTATGCAGTATGCAGTATGTAGTATGCAGTATGCAGTATGCAGTATGCAGTATGTAGTATGCAGTATGTAGTTTGCAGTATGTAGTATGCAGTATGTAGTATGTAGTATGCAGTATGCAGTATGCAGTATATAGTATGTAGTATGCAGTATATAGTATGCAGTATGCAGTATGCAGTATGTAGTATGCAGTATGCAGTATGCAGTATGCAGTATGCAGTATGTAGTATGCAGTATGTAGTTTGCAGTATGCAGTATGCAGTATGCAGTATGCAGTATGCAGTATGTAGTATGCAGTATGCAGTATGCAGTATGTAGTATGCAGTATGCAGTATGCAGTATGTAGTATATAGTATGTAGTATGTAGTATGTAGTATGCAGTATGCAGTATGCAGTATGTAGTATGTAGTATGTAGTATGTAGTATGCAGTATGCAGTATGCAGTATGTAGTATGTAGTATGCAGTATGCAGTATGCAGTATGTAGTATGCAGTATGCAGTATGTAGAATGTAGTATGCAGTATAAAGTATGCAGTATGTAGTATATAGTATGTAGTATAAAGTATGCAGTATGTAGTATATAGTATGTAGTATGTAGTATGTAGAATGTAGTATGCAGTATGCAGTATGTAGAATGTAGTATGCAGTATAAAGTATGCAGTATGCAGTATGCAGTATACAGTATGTAGTATGTAGTATGTAGTATGTAGTATGCAGTATGTAGTATGTAGTATGCAGTATGTAGAATGTAGTATGCAGTATGCAGTATGCAGTATGTAGTATATAGTATGTAGTATAAAGTATGCAGTATGTAGTATATAGTATGTAGTATGTAGTATGCAGTATGTAGTATGTAGTATGCAGTATGCAGTATGCAGTTTCGAACACAGCCTGTGTCTGTTTTTGATTTGTTTTTCTCTCTCTGGCCTGTTTGCTGCAGTTAGTTTCTGTTTCTTTGTTATTTCTCACATGTTTATCATCACTCAGTCCCTTCTTCTGTCTGTGTAAAGTCCTTCTTTAACCAGCCCATCGGGGCCTTAGTCACATGTTTGAATCTATGCTGAAAAACAGAGTTTTATGTTGTGAAACATAAACAGATTTATGAGTAACGGATAGACTTTGGAGGCCAATGTTGATGAAAAGGATGAAAATCAAACAGAAGCGAGTCAGCCGGACCGAACCATCAGATTCAGCTGATGGAGGTTTCTGATTCTAACTTTTCTTTTCTCTCCTCCGCAGCTGCTCTGAACATCTGTAACCGTCGATGAAACGACGAGTGTGTGTGTGTGTGTGTGAGTGTTTAACTGCACTAATATTATTCTGAACTGTTGACCGACTGCTGAGAGCTGCAGTTAAAACCTGTGTGTGTGATTGGTCTGATGAACTGTGTGTTTCTGCAGGCTGTCAGGCCGGATGAATCAAACGCTCCTCAGGATGAATCAAACGCTCCTCAGGCTGGATGAATCAAACGCTCCTCAGGATGAATCAAACACTCCTCAGGATGAATCAAACGCTCCTCAGGATGAATCAAACGCTCCTCAGGATGAATCAAACGCTCCTCAGGATGAATCAAACGCTCCTCAGGATGAATCAAACGCTCCTCAGGATGAATCAAACGCTCCTCAGGATGAATCAAACGCTCCTCAGGATGAATCAAACGCTCCTCAGGCCGGATGAATCAAACGCTCCTCAGGCCGGATGAATCAAACGCTCCTCAGGCCGGATGAATCAAACGCTCCTCAGGCTGGATGAATCAAACGTTCGTCAGGATGAATCAAACGCTCCTCAGGCTGGATGAATCAAACGTTCGTCAGGATGAATCAAACGCTCCTCAGGCTGGATGAATCAAACGCTTCTCAGGATGAATCAAACCTCAGGATGAATCAAACGCTCCTCAGGATGAATCAAACGCTCCTCAGGATGGATGAATCAAACGCTCCTCAGGATGGATGAATCAAACGCTCCTCAGGATGAATCAAACCTCAGGATGAATCAAACCTCAGGATGAATCAAACCTCAGGATGAATCAAGCGCTCCTCAGGATGAATCAAACACTCCTCAGGATGAATCAAACGCTCCTCAGGATGAATCAAACACTCCTCAGGATGAATCAAACGCTCCTCAGGCCGGATGAATCAAACGCTCCTCAGGCCGGATGAATCAAACGCTCCTCAGGCCGGATGAATCAAACGCTCCTCAGGCTGGATGAATCAAACGTTCGTCAGGATGAATCAAACGCTCCTCAGGCTGGATGAATCAAACGTTCGTCAGGATGAATCAAACGCTTCTCAGGATGAATCAAACCTCAGGATGAATCAAACGCTCCTCAGGATGAATCAAACGCTCCTCAGGATGGATGAATCAAACGCTCCTCAGGATGGATGAATCAAACGCTCCTCAGGATGAATCAAACCTCAGGATGAATCAAACCTCAGGATGAATCAAGCGCTCCTCAGGATGAATCAAACGCTCCTCAGGATAAATCAAGCGCTCCTCAGGATGAATCAAACGCTCCTCAGGATAAATCAAACCTCAGGATGAATCAAGCGCTCCTCAGGATGAATCAAACGCTCCTCAGGCTAGATGAATCAAACGCTCCTCAGGATGAATCAAACGCTCCTCAGGATGAATCAAACGCTCCTCAGGCTAGATGAATCAAACGCTCCTCAGGATGAATCAAACGCTCCTCAGGATGAATCAAACGCTCCTCAGGATGAATCAAACGCTCCTCAGGATGAATCAAACGCTCCTCAGGCTAGATGAATCAAACGCCCCTCAGGATGAATCAAACGCTCCTCAGGATGAATCAAAAGCTCCTCAGGATGAATCAAACGCTCCTCAGGATGAATCAAACGCTCCTCAGGATGAATCAAACGCTCCTCAGGATGAATCAAACGCTCCTCAGGATGAATCAAACGCTCCTCAGGTTGAATCAAACGCTTCTCAGGATGAATCAAACGCTCCTCAGGATGAATCAAACGCTCCTCAGGATGAATCAAACGCTCCTCAGGATGAATCAAACGCTCCTCAGGATGAATCAAACGCTCCTCAGGATGAATCAAACGCTCCTCAGGATGAATCAAACGCTCCTCAGGATGAATCAAACGCTCCTCAGGATGAATCAAACGCTCCTCAGGATGAATCAAACGCTCCTCAGGATGAATCAAACGCTCCTCAGGTTGAATCAAACGCTTCTCAGGATGAATCAAACGCTCCTCAGGATGAATCAAACGCTCCTCAGGATGAATCAAACGCTCCTCAGGATGAATCAAACGCTCCTCAGGATGGATGAATCAAACGCTCCTCAGGATGAATCAAACGCTCCTCAGGATGAATCAAACGCTCCTCAGGATGAATCAAACGCTCCTCAGGCTGGATGAATCAAACGCTCCTCAGGCTGGATGAATCAAACGCTCCTCAGGCTGGATGAATCAAACGCTCCTCAGGCTGGATGAATCAAACGCTCCTCAGGCTGGATGAATCAAACACTCCTCAGGATGAATCAAACGCTCCTCAGGCTGGATGAATCAAACCCTCCTCAGGCTGAATCAAACGCTCCTCAGGATGAATCAAACGCTCCTCAGGCTGAATCAAACGCTCCTCAGGATGAATCAAACGCTCCTCAGGCTAGATGAATCAAACGCTCCTCAGGATGAATCAAACGCTCCTCAGGATGAATCAGACGCTCCTCAGGATGAATCAAACGCTCCTCAGGATGAATCAAACGCTCCTCAGGCTAGATGAATCAAACGCCCCTCAGGATGAATCAAACGCTCCTCAGGATGAATCAAAAGCTCCTCAGGATGAATCAAACGCTCCTCAGGATGAATCAAACGCTCCTCAGGATGAATCAAACGCTCCTCAGGATGAATCAAACGCTCCTCAGGATGAATCAAACGCTCCTCAGGATGAATCAAACGCTCCTCAGGTTGAATCAAACGCTTCTCAGGATGAATCAAACGCTCCTCAGGTTGAATCAAACGCTTCTCAGGATGAATCAAACGCTCCTCAGGATGAATCAAACGCTCCTCAGGATGAATCAAACGCTCCTCAGGATGAATCAAACGCTCCTCAGGATGAATCAAACGCTCCTCAGGATGAATCAAACGCTCCTCAGGATGAATCAAACGCTCCTCAGGATGAATCAAACGCTCCTCAGGATGAATCAAACGCTCCTCAGGATGAATCAAACGCTCCTCAGGATGAATCAAACGCTCCTCAGGTTGAATCAAACGCTTCTCAGGATGAATCAAACGCTCCTCAGGATGAATCAAACGCTCCTCAGGATGAATCAAACGCTCCTCAGGTTGAATCAAACGCTTCTCAGGATGAATCAAACGCTCCTCAGGATGAATCAAACGCTCCTCAGGATGAATCAAACGCTCCTCAGGTTGAATCAAACGCTTCTCAGGATGAATCAAACGCTCCTCAGGATGAATCAAACGCTCCTCAGGATGAATCAAACGCTCCTCAGGATGAATCAAACGCTCCTCAGGATGGATGAATCAAACGCTCCTCAGGATGAATCAAACGCTCCTCAGGATGGATGAATCAAACGCTCCTCAGGATGAATCAAACGCTCCTCAGGATGAATCAAACGCTCCTCAGGATGAATCAAACGCTCCTCAGGCTGGATGAATCAAACGCTCCTCAGGCTGGATGAATCAAACGCTCCTCAGGCTGGATGAATCAAACGCTCCTCAGGCTGGATGAATCAAACGCTCCTCAGGCTGGATGAATCAAACACTCCTCAGGATGAATCAAACGCTCCTCAGGCTGGATGAATCAAACCCTCCTCAGGCTGAATCAAACGCTCCTCAGGATGAATCAAACGCTCCTCAGGCTGAATCAAACGCTCCTCAGGATGAATCAAACGCTCCTCAGGCTAGATGAATCAAACGCTCCTCAGGATGAATCAAACGCTCCTCAGGATGAATCAAACGCTCCTCAGGATGAATCAAACGCTCCTCAGGATGAATCAAACGCTCCTCAGGCTAGATGAATCAAACGCCCCTCAGGATGAATCAAACGCTCCTCAGGATGAATCAAAAGCTCCTCAGGATGAATCAAACGCTCCTCAGGATGAATCAAACGCTCCTCAGGATGAATCAAACGCTCCTCAGGATGAATCAAACGCTCCTCAGGATGAATCAAACGCTCCTCAGGTTGAATCAAACGCTTCTCAGGATGAATCAAACGCTCCTCAGGTTGAATCAAACGCTTCTCAGGATGAATCAAACGCTCCTCAGGATGAATCAAACGCTCCTCAGGATGAATCAAACGCTCCTCAGGATGAATCAAACGCTCCTCAGGATGAATCAAACGCTCCTCAGGATGAATCAAACGCTCCTCAGGATGAATCAAACGCTCCTCAGGATGAATCAAACGCTCCTCAGGATGAATCAAACGCTCCTCAGGATGAATCAAACGCTCCTCAGGATGAATCAAACGCTCCTCAGGATGAATCAAACGCTCCTCAGGTTGAATCAAACGCTCCTCAGGATGAATCAAACGCTCCTCAGGATGAATCAAACGCTCCTCAGGATGAATCAAACGCTCCTCAGGTTGAATCAAACGCTTCTCAGGATGAATCAAACGCTCCTCAGGATGAATCAAACGCTCCTCAGGATGAATCAAACGCTCCTCAGGTTGAATCAAACGCTTCTCAGGATGAATCAAACGCTCCTCAGGATGAATCAAACGCTCCTCAGGATGAATCAAACGCTCCTCAGGATGAATCAAACGCTCCTCAGGATGGATGAATCAAACGCTCCTCAGGATGAATCAAACGCTCCTCAGGATGAATCAAACGCTCCTCAGGCTGGATGAATCAAACGCTCCTCAGGCTGGATGAATCAAACGCTCCTCAGGCTGGATGAATCAAACACTCCTCAGGATGAATCAAACGCTCCTCAGGCTGGATGAATCAAACCCTCCTCAGGCTGAATCAAACGCTCCTCAGGATGAATCAAACGCTCCTCAGGCTGAATCAAACGCCCCTCAGGCTGAATCAAACGCTCCTCAGGCTAGATGAATCAAACGCTCCTCAGGCTGGATGAATCAAACCCTCCTCAGGATGAATCAAACGCTCCTCAGGCTGGATGAATCAAACGCTCCTCAGGCTGGATGAATCAAACGCTCCTCAGGCTAGATGAATCAAACGCTCCTCAGGCTGGATGAATCAAACGCTCCTCAGGCTAGATGAATCAAACGCTCCTCAGGCTGGATGAATCAAACCCTCCTCAGGATGAATCAAACGCTCCTCAGGCTGGATGAATCAAACCCTCCTCAGGATGAATCAAACGCTCCTCAGGCTGGATGAATCAAACCCTCCTCAGGCTGAATCAAACGCTCCTCAGGATTAATCAAACGCTCCTCAGGATGAATCAAACGCTCCTCAGGCTGGATGAATCAAACGCTCCTCTGTCCTCGGGTGATTGGCTGGCAGACTTTCATCAGACGGTCTGGAAACGCTGTGAATATGTTGAAACGTTCCCATAGTAACGAGCAGAACCGGAACCGACCTGTTCACAGCTTTATGCGGTTCTTTTAAATACCTCGTCTTTATGTAAAGCACATTGAGTTACCTGTGGTATGAAATGCGCTGTATAAATAAAGATGCCTTGCCTTCAGACCGACCCGGGTGGGACATTTTATTACTGAACACAAGTTAAAAAACAAGAACTGGGCCTTTAATCTCTCAACTACCAGCAGCTGATGCTCACTTTTATTCTGACGGGCACTTCCTGTTTTACACGCAAACACACACAGACATGCACATACTAACACGTGCACACACACACACACACACACAGATAAAGAATCAGAATCAGAATGGCTTTTTATTGCCAGGTATGTGGACACACACGAGGAATTTGACTCCGGTTACACCTCGCTCTCTCAGTGCAACAAATACAAAAATAAACATAGAACAAAGCTAAAGTAGAAACAAAAGTAGAATAAAAAACTATGTATGTTTAAGAAAAAAATATAGATAAAATAGGTAAAAAAATATATATATACATAAGTATTGAGTGAGTATAAATACACTCACATACACGCATAATAACACGTGCACACACACACACACACACACACACACACACACACACACACACACACACACAGGGTCAGACTTCAGATAATAGCCGCTTTCGGACAGACAGTTCTAAGAAAGTAGTTATCAGAACTACCCTCCTCGAATTTCGTTCTGATAACTTTCCTTCCCCAGCGGAACTGTTTCAGTCTGCATTCGCACATGAGTCGGGACCTGATAGGCACTGATGCGCCACGCGCAGCCGTCTGCTTCAGTGACGTGTTAGCCGTTAGCCGTTTAGCGCTACATTCAAACACAAAACAAAACGGTAAAAGTAAGGAGAGTAGAAAAAACACCACCAAGAAGCTAACATGGAGAGCGGGGAGGCCACTGTGTTCATGGTCTGCATGATGGTGATATTAATCATGGACAATCACATCAGGCGTCTAATATCGAGGCTGGAAGAGCTCACAGAGAGAGTCAGGAGACGATACTTTTTTATTTCATGAAGGAAGAAAGGAGAGCAGAGCGCTGCAGACAAATGAGACCAGTGTAAGTTAACTTATTAAACACCCGCCGGTTGTGTCTGTGTCATATGAGGAGACATTTCAGCCGTGATAGCATGACATGGGGCGTAGCTACCGACCACCACACACCTCCCTTAGATTAGTTCTATAGAACCATGAAAAGACCCGACCTCGGAGAAGGAGCTAAATAGTTATAGGAACTAAGGGAGAAAGCCCCGAGTTCCTGTATGTCCGAACACGGGAGAAAACGGCCCCGCGGATTAAAAGGTTATTAGAACTGCCAAAGGTTCCTACAGTCCGAAAGCGGCTAATGACCCAACAATTACCGTCAATTACAGCGAGTCCTCTGTGTGTGTGTGTGTGTGTTAGTCTTTGGCACGTTTTGGGGACTCCTGTCAGTCTCTGAACTGTCAGACTGTCCTCTGAAAGATGGTGAACACCGTAATCTGTGTGCATGTGCATGTCTGTGTGTGTGCATGAGTGCGTGCATGTGGGTGTATGTGTGACAGACAATGAGCATCCTTCACAGACACGCTGTGATAAACTGTGTGTCCACTTCCTGCTTTCACCACAACACACACACACACACACACACAGTGACAGGAAGTCCGTGTGTGTGCACGTGACAGTTTGACTGAATGAAGTTCAAACTTTGTATCCTCCTCACAGTTTAGTGCGTATTTAAGGTGTTTCTTCTTCTTCTTCTTGGCTGCAGAGGAAGCTTCTAACCATCCTGGTCACACTCAACTGAAACTAATATATATATATGTACTAAGAGACAGAATAACTGTGTCCGTTGTGTTAAACCGGACCAGAACCAGAAGATGGTCCAGCTGGGTTTGGATCCCTCCTGCATGGAAACTCTCAGCTGGACTCAGATGTCCTTATATTTTGTGTTCTTACTCAAACGCTCCTCAGGTCGGATGGCTCAAATGTTTTCCAGCGTTATAAACTGACGGATTAAACACAGATCCATTGGATACCACCATAGATATGTTCATCCCTTAACTCTCAATAGAATAAAAGCTGTTGGTGTGAACCTGTCTGGAATGGGTGGTGGTTGGATTCTTTGTCACCTTCATTTGAATGATAATCCTGCTTTTTCAGACGTTTATATCTGGAGTTAACAGAAACTTTCCCCAAAGTTCACAGAATTCACTGATAAATGAAGATTAACTATGATGAAATACATGAAACGCTGCTGCCCCCTGCTGGTGCCGCGCTGCACTGCATCATGGGAAACAGAACATTAAGTGTGTTAATGATCAGTGAACCGGAAGTTTGGATGCTGGAACAACATGTTTTCTTTTAGTTGTAAAAAAGCAGAATTTGAAGTGGATTTGTTGTACTTTTGTGTTAAAGTGGAACAACTTAAAGTATTCTTCGGTACACGGCTGCGTATGAACTGATTTACGTGTTTGATCAGTAAAAAAAAGTTTAGAACAATAAAAATGAAGCAAAGCAGCTTTGAGTTTTAAAAAAAGAAAACTTCACAACATCCAGGTTTCAACAGGCTGCAAATTAAAAACAATAAGAGATAAAAAAAAAAGATGCTCTAAATGTTAAAATACTGAGCCTGACCCAAAGTTTATGAAGGGAGTCCATTTAATCACCTGATTTGTGGTGACATCACTAATGACATCACATTGGATTCTGAACACATTTCCATGTGTTTTTCTTTTCTTTTTCCCTTTCTGATCCTTTTCTGAACTCATGAACACAACTATGAATAAAGCTGTTCCAGCTTCTGATCTGATCACAGTGAACGATGGCGACCGAGAGAGAAAGACTGTTGTTGGAGAATAAAAATACCCAGATGTTTTAAAGGTTAAAACAGTTGTGTTTATTGTTTAGTTTTCTTTTTCGTGGAATTAAAGCTGAAATTTTACAATAATCCAAAAGTCAAAGGAGGGTCTCAAAACAATACCCTAAATAAAAGAAAACTGCAAAACAAATAATTACATCTTAAAATTAGAGAGGTAATTCAAACACAACCAAAACGAAGCCAAAACAAAATCAAAACTAACCAAGAGGCTTCAAAACCAGTGTTAGTCAAAATAGCACAAAACACAGGACTCTTCAAAACCAACTGAGCTACAAACGGGTTCTAGTAGCCTTCAGAATATATAAAAAAACATAAGAAAAGTCCCAGTCCAGCTAATAAAGCTAATAAAGCTGATAAAGCTAATAAAGCTGATAAAGCTGATAAAGCTAATAAAGCTGATAAAGCTAATAAAGCTAATAAAGCTAATAAAGCTAATAAAGCTAATAAAGCTAATAAGGCCGATAAAGCTAATGAAGCTAATAAAGCTGATAAAGCTGATAAAGCTGATAAAGCTGATAAAGCTAATAAAGCTAATAAGGCCGATAAAGCTAATAAAGCTGATAAAACTAATAAAGCTGATAAAGCTGATAAAGCTGATAAAGCTAATAAAGCTGATAAAGCTGATAAAGCTGATAAATCTAATAAAGCTGATAAAGCTGATAAAGCTGATAAATCTAATAAAGCTGATAAAGCTGATAAAGCTGATAAAGCTGATAAAGCTGATAAAGCTGATAAAGCTAATAAAGCTGATAAAGCTGATAAAGCTGATAAAGCTAATAAAGCTGATAAAACTAATAAAGCTGATAAAGCTGATAAAGCTAATAAAGCTGATAAAGATAATAAAGCTGATAAAGATAATAAAGCTGATAAAGATAATAAAGCTGATAAAGCTAATAAAGCTGATAAAGATAATAAAGCTGATAAAGATAATAAAGCTGATAAAGCTAATAAAGCTGATAAAGATAATAAAGCTGATAAAGCTGATAAAGCTGATAAAACTAATAAAGCTGATAAAGCTGATAAAGATAATAAAGGTGATAAAGCTAATAAAGCTGATAAAGCTAATAAAGCTGATAAAACTAATAAAGCTGATAAAGCTGATAAAGCTAATAAAGGTGATAAAGCTAATAAAGCTGATAAAGCTAATAAAGCTGATAAAGCTAATAAAGGTGATAAAGCTAATAAAGCTGATAAAGCTAATAAAGCTGATAAAGCTGATAAATCTGATAAAGCTAATAAAGCTGATAAAGCTAATAAAGCTGATAAAGCTGATAAAGCTGATAAAGCTGATAAAGCTGATAAATCTAATACAGCTAATAAAGCTAATAAAGCTAATAAAGCTGATAAAGCTAATAAAGCCAATAATGCTAATAAAGCTGATAAAGCTAATAAAGCTGATAAATCTAATAAAGCTAATAAAGCTAATAAAGCTGATAAATCTAATAAAGCTGATAAAGCTGGTAAAGCTAATAAAGCTAATAAAGCTGGTAAAGCTGATAAAGCTAATAAAGCTGATAAAGCTAATAAAGCTGATAAAGCTAATAAAGCTAATAATGCTAATAAAGCTGATAAAGCTGATAAAGCTAATAAAGCTAATAATGCTAATAAAGCTGATAAAGCTAATAAAGCCGATAAAGCTAATAAAGCCGATAAAGCTAATAAAGCTGATAAAGCTAATAAACCCTATTTCAGCACGTAGTCTGTGGAGAGTGGAGACAGCAGGCAGGAAGCTACACTTCTACAGAAAACAAAGAAAGATACAAGGCCACTGGCCGTAACAGGGTGAGCCTCCTCTATTAGCTTCCCACTCAGCTTTTCTGCCTGTGACTGGTGCAGAAATCCTCACGAAGGCTGGAGGCCGGTGTTCATCACGACACGTTCACTGTCGACCAGAACGTGGTTCATCTCAGTGAGAAAGAGCTGAGCTCCCTTCATGTTCTTTAGTTTAAATTCACAGAAAAGCTGAGATTGATCACCCCACAAACCGGCCAGTCAGACTGATTGTTCAGCCATCAGAGGAGTCGGATCAATGGAGCTGCTTCTGCTCCTGATGTCCTCTGTTTGATCCTGGACCTGAACTCTCCCTGCAGAGGAGACAGAATAGGAGTCGGATCTAATGGAGCTGCTCCTGCTCCTGATGTCCTCTGTTTGATCCTGGACCTGAAGACAGTCAGACAGAAGAAGCAGAGATCAACAACAACCAGAGACAAACAAACAAACAAACAAACAAACAAACAAACAAACCTTTGACTGTGAGCAGAACTGTTTTCTCTCTGGGGATCATTCTGCTCTCGACCCAGCATCTGTACTTCCCAGAGTCTCTGACTGTGGGCTGTCTCAGAGTCAGACTGAGGTCTCCGGTTCTCAGCAGGTCTTCATTCATCTTCGTTCTGTCTCTATAAATCTGGTCCTGCTCTTCAGGTTGGTCAGAGCCGTTCTGATACCTGTGCACCAACATTTCCTGTGGATCGAGACGTTCCCACATAACTATCGTGTCTGATGGCAGGTCAGGTGGCACATTGCAGGGCAGCAGAACAGACTCCGCCCCCTCCTCCACCTCCACCTGACAGTCTGAGAGAACAACAACACACCATCAGCTGAAGGACAGAAGCAGATGAGAGCAGAAGGTAACAGAAAGGCGTCCCATCGAGCCCTTTGGGCTAACAGCGATAGCTAATTTAGACCCAATACCAACCAGTTAAAGAAGGTTTATTGTCTTGATCGACACGTGATCCATATTGAACGCACACATTTAACTTTGGAACCACTTTAATGCTGCAACCAGTCTCTGATTTATATTGATAACAGATCTGAACTGTTTGGAAAAATACAAAAGCATCAGATTTAAACCACTGACCTCTGACTGTGAGCTGCACTTGTTTCCTCTTCAGGATTTTTCCCTCCTTGTTGTCGTAGACTCTGCAGGTGTAGGTGCCACCGTCTCGACCTCTGGGCTGTCTCAGAGTCAGACTGAGGTCTCCAGTTCTCAGCAGGTCTTCATTCATCTTCGTTCTGTCTCTGTAAAACCGGTTCTGCTTTTCAGGTCGGTCAGAGCCGTTCTGATACACATGAACAGTCTTGTTTCGGCCATATATCCACTCCACTTTAGCGTCTTTGGGGAGGTTAGATGTTGCTTTGAAGGGCAGCAGGACAGACTCCACCCCTGAATCCACCTCCACCTCTTGAACTGAAAGGACAACAAACACCATCAGCTGTACAGACAGCAGCAGCAGCTCTGAGAACATCTTCTGTGGCTGAATGAAGGGAAATACTTGCAGGTAAAACATGTCTGACTGCTTCAGACTTCCAGTCTGAAAAATGTCCCACATGACCACAATCAAAGCTTGGGGGGGCACCAGGTTGTTCCCCATCCAAACGAGACATATAGTCTCTCTGGGTCCTGGGCTGCCCCGAGGCCTTCTTCTGGTAGGACATGTGAGAAACACCTCACTGGGGAGGCATCCTGCCCAGATACCTGAACCACCTCAACTTGCTTCTCTTGATGCAGAGGAGCAACTGTTCTACTCTGAGCCAATCCTGGGTGGCCGAGCTCCTCAGCCTATCCCAAAGGGTGAGCCCAACAACCCTTCGGAGGAAGCTGATTTCTGCCACTTGTACTTGGGATCTCATTTTTCTGTGACTCCCCACAGCTCCTGCCCACAGGTGAGGGTTGTAATGTGGATTGACTGATAGAATCCTATTTAAAACTGCTGGGAAAGGAAAAGCTCAAATACCATAAAATAGTTGTTCACGTCGGTGTTAATAACACCCGGTTACGCCAATCGGAGGTCACTAACATTTATGTTGCATCGGTGTGTAATTTTGCCAAAACAATGTGGGACTCCGTAGTTTTCTCTGGACCCCTGCCAAATCTGACCAGTGATGACATGTTTAGCCGCATGTCCTCCTGCAACCGCTGGTTGTCTAGATGGTGTCCAGCAAACAACGTGGGCTACATAGATAACTGGCAATCTTTCTGGAGTAAACCTGGTCTGATGAGGAGAGACGGCATCCATCCCACTTTGGAAGGAGCGGCTCTCATTTCTAGAAATATGGACGAATTTATTAGTCATTCAAAAAACAAGACAACCCTTGTCTAAGAGTCTCAATTAGTGTGGAAAGATAGTTTATTAACTCATAAGAAAGCCCTTCGTAAAGCTAGAACTGCTTATTATTCATCATTGATAGAAGAGAATAAGAACAATCCCAGGTTTCTCTTCAGCGCTGTAGCCAGTCTGACAAAGAGTCCGAGCTCTGCTGAGCCAGGTATTCCTTTAACTCTCAGCAGTGATGATTTCATGAGCTTCTTTATCAATAAAATTGTTTCTATCAGAGAGAAGATTGATGGAGTCCTTCCCACTATTATCAGTGATGTATCATCAAGTACAGCAGCTTTAGAAGTATCTTTAGAACCTGATTTGTATTCAGACGGCTTCTGCCCAGTTGATCTCTCTGAACTAACAACAGCAATAGTCTCTTCTAAACCATCAACTTGTGTTTTAGACCCAATCCCAACCAGACTGTTCAAGGAGGTTTTCCCATTAATTGACACTTCCATATTGGATTTGATCAATCTGTCTTTGTTGACAGGATATGTACCTGAGACTTTTAAGGTTGCTGTAATTAAACCTTTACTTAAAAAACCTACTCTTGATTCAGAAGTGTTGGCTCATTATAGACCTATATCCAATCTCCCTTTTATGTCTAAAGTTGTTTAAAAACCACAGTTGCCTCGTGCACGCTCAGGACGGGGGAGCGTGCACGCTCAGGACGGGGGGCGTGCACGCTCAGGACGGGGGAACGTGCGTGCTCAGGACGGGGGGCGTGCACGCTCAGGACGGGGGAGCGTGCACGCTCAGGACGGGGATTGGATCAAAGAGAAGTTTCAGTGCAATCTGTTGGTTTCCTGAGCTCGGATACTTTTTCAATTGGCTCTGTTTGAATTGGACTTTATTGGAATTGGAATGTAAATAATTTGATGGTATTATGATTGTATTAGGATGAATTGGACTGTATATTTGAAGTGCCTTGAAAGGACATTTGTTATGATTTGGATCTTTATAAATATAACTGAATTAGATTCAGTTTAATTCACTGTAAAAACGTGTCCCTGTCTGTCCTGGGTCTCTGCCTCCTGCACTGTTTCCTCATCTTCACTCATTCTAATGTGTTGTTCTGTTCAATGAAAAACACACACTGAGTGCTGCACTCATCCAATCACATTTACTTTGACCTTCTAATAACCCTCTGATCAGTATTGATCATAACTGATCAGCTGATTGGAAAAATACAAAAGCATCAGATTTAAAGCACTGACCTCTGACTGTGAGCTTCACTCGTTTCCTCATCAGGATTTTTCCCTTCTTGTCGTAGACGGTGCAGGTGTAGGTGTTACTGTCTCCAGCTCTGGGCCGTTTCAGAGTCAGACTGAGGTCTCCAGTTCTCAGCAGGTCTTCATTCATCTTCGTTCTGTCTCTGTAAAACCGGTCCTGCTTTTCAGGTCGGTCAGAGCCGTTCTGATACACATGAACAGTCTTGTATTGGTCATTCATCCACTCCACTTTAGCGTCTTTGGGGAGGTTAGATGTTTCTTTGAAGGGCAGCAGGACAGACTCCGCCCCTGAATCCACCTCCACCTCTTGAACTGAAAGGACAACAAACCCCATCAGCTCTACAGACAGCAGCAGCAGCTCTGAGAACATCTTCTGTGGCTGAATGAAGGGAAATACTTGCAGGTAAAACATGTCTGACTGCTTCAGACTTCCAGTCTGAAAAATGTCCCACATGACCACAATCAAAGCTTGGGGGGGCACCAGGTTGTTCCCCATCCAAACAAGACATATAGTCTCTCTGGGTCCTGGGCTGCCCCGAGGCCTTCTTCTGGTAGGACATGTGAGAAACACCTCACTGGGGAGGCATCCTGCCCAGATACCTGAACCACCTCAACTTGCTTCTCTTGATGCAGAGGAGCAACTGTTCTACTCTGAGCCAATCCTGGGTGGCCGAGCTCCTCAGCCTATCGCTGAGGGTGAGCCCAACAACCCTTCGGAGGAAGCTGATTTCTGCCACTTGTACTTGGGATCTCATTTTTCTGTGACTCCCCACAGCTCCTGCCCACAGGTGAGGGTTGTAATGTGGATTGACTGATAGAATCCTATTTAAAACTGCTGGCTGAGGATGAGCTAAAATACCATAAAATAGTTGTTCACGTCGGCGTTAATGACACCTGGTTACGCCAATCGGAGGTCACTAACATTAATATTATATCAGTGTGTAATTTATATCATCAATCATAATACAATCAAATTATTTAAATTCCAAGTCTAATTGGCTTGTCTAAACCCAGGAGCGTTCCTCCTGACCGTATCCTTCTCACCCCACCGGGTACTGGAGCCGTGGCGCCGGCCATCCAGGAGTGGCCAGACTGTGTAGGCTGGATGGTCGTCAACAACCCGGGTGGGTGGTGGGGGTCAGTCAGAGGGCACAATAGGCTAGAGGAAACTGGTTTGATCTTGGAAACATGGAAAGTGGGGTGAATATGTAATGAAGAATGTAGCTTAAGGCGGACTGAGGAGGGACTAATGATGGTGTCTATCTCATTAGGACCAATAAATCATGAAGCCAGTTTCCTATCAGTGTCCTTCAGGGGAATGTCCTTGACCGACAACCATACCCGCTGACCTGGTGAATACTGAGGAGCGGGACAGCGATGATGGTCAGCGAGGCGACCTGTTTTCTCTTGACAGAAGTGAGCCTGGTGAGAGGTGCTTCAACCACACTATAGCGAAACCCAGAGACCTTTGGAGCTGTTTGAGATTAGTGGGGGCTGGCCATTCCGCCATAGCTTTGATCTTGTATGGATCCATCTTCACCTGCCGGCCCTGGAAGATGTAACCGAGGAACGTGATAGAGGGGACGTGAAACTAGCACTTCTCTGCCTTAAGCTAAAGGTGATTCTACAACAGCCCTAGCAGGACCAACCGGACATGTTGGCGATGCTCTGTGGGAGATTCGGAGAAGATGAGTATGTCATCAAGGTAGATAAAGACAAACAGGTTGAGTTTATTGCAGAGGACATCGTTGATCAGTGCCTGGAACACAGCTGGAGTATTGGTGAGGCCAAATGGCATTACTAAATAATCGAAATGGCCCAAGTAGAGTGTTGAAGGCCATCTTCTACTCGTCGCCCTCTCAAATTCAAACCAGATGGTAAGTATTGCAGAGGTCTAATTTTGTGAAGATTGTGGACCCCTGTATGGGTTTAAAAGCAGAGGTGATGAGGGGAAGAGAGAGGGTATTTGTTTTTCACGGTAATTTGATTCAAACCAAAAAAAAATCCTACTGGAGAAGGAGGAGGGTCTGATAATGCCTGATGCTAGGGAATCCCGGATGTAGCTCTCTATGATTTCTCATTCAAGTCTTGACAGGTTGAAGAGCCACTTACTTGTTGTTGAACCAATTCTACAATACCCCCTGAAGCATACTTGTGGGCCACCCTGTTTCAGCTGCTAAGTTTAGACACTTAACAATAAGTTCAGCGACAGGCTGATGTCCTGTTTGAGGATTTATAGCCTCTTAACTACGTTGGTCCCTTTTCAGGGGTGGTCAAAAGTTCTACAAAACTTGTCTGGAAAAGAGGTGCATGAAGTCGATTCAATAGAATGCGAATGAAAATTAAACTTCTTAACCTGAAAACTTTCTGCCTCAGACTTGCACCATTGGAAGATTAACTTGGGAGATGGAGAGGATTATCTAACATTTCCTACAAGACAATCCTACCAAGGCAATGGTCCTACCAAAGATGCTTATGTTCCCACAACTGTACACTCCTCAATAATCCACTGGGCTCACTCTAACAAATTCACATGCCGTTCAGGGGTAAGCCGAATTATTAAATTCCTTGAAAGATACTTTTGGTGGTCCCTCCTTCCAAAATTTATGTGTGGGAATACGTAGCAGCTTGCATAATCTGTTCAAGGCCTCAACATCCCTCTGGTTATTTGCGAACCCTTGCTATTCCCAGTAGAACTTGGTGCCACATAGCACTAGACTTTGTCACCAGTTTACCTCCATCTCATGGCAAAACCACAATTCTATCCATCACTGATAGAATTATCAAATCAGCTGACTTTGTAGCCCTAGAAAAACTCAATTTGTTGGTAAAATATGTCTTCAGACTACATGGAATACCTGAAATAGTCTCTCACAGAGAATCATAGTTTTTCTCACAAGTCTGGAAAACCTTTTACGAAGGTCACAACAGCCTGTTTGAGTTCAGGGTACCACCCTCAATCCAATGGACAGAGTGAATGCTTAAATCAAGAGTCTGAAGCAGCCGTTCACTGTGTTGTTTCCAATAACCCTTCCTCTTGGAGTCTTCAGCTGCGATGGATCGAGTGTGTCCACAACATCCTGACTTTCTCCACCATTGGTCTTTCCCAATTCGAGGTCTCCTTAGGTTATCAGCCTCTTCCCAGCAATTGCGGATGATTTAGAGATACAATCCATGCAACGTTGTCTTCGTTGTCTTCAAGTGTCAGTTCTTCATGTTGGTCAGAGCCGTTCTGATACTCTAGCGGGTCTTGAGCCAGACCTGAGCTGCCCTGGAGCACTCCTCGAAGGATAACTGTTGCCTGGCTGATTGTCCGAGGACACGGGCCCCCCAATACCTACCTGGTCAAAAGGTTTGGCTCTCTTCAAATGATATGCCCCTCAAATCTATCTTGAGGGGGTTGGCGGGGGGTTCCTGTCATAGTCTGCAGTGGTTGGGGTTTTTGGTATGTTTTTTGAGTCGCAGGATTGGTCCACAGTCTTCATGTGCAACACCTGAAGATCTGATGAGTCTGCTCTGTTCTGACCCATCTGCTGCTGTTTACCACCACAGAAGAAGAACAGCTGTAGACATGGAGCCTCTGTGTCAGACAAGGTAGTGGAGCTCACTGTTTGGTGAAGTCATGATGTAGTTTTATTGATCAATGATTCAGTCTAAAGGAGGTTTTCTGAAGGTTCTGAAACATGTGTTTAGTTTGAACTGTTTGAACTCTGAGACACTCTGAGAGTCGCAAGAGGACTCATGTAGACCATCAGCATTATGGGTAGTGTAGTTTTAGAGACTCACCTGATTTAAAGTAGTGCCGGAAATTAAATAAAAGTCCTGCAGAGACAAAGGGAACCAGAGCCAAGAGAACCAGGAGAACTATGGCCCAGGATGGGAAAAGTTCTGTGGAGAAAGACAAGACAAGCAACATGACCTCTGACCTCTGACCTGTACCTACGGCTCTGACCTCTGACCTGTACCTACGGCTCTGACCTCTGACCCGTACCTACGGCTCTGACCTCTGACCCGTACCTACGGCTCTGACCTCTGACCCGTACCTACGGCTCTGACCTCTGACCCGTACCTACGGCTCTGACCTCTGACCCGTACCTACAGCTCTGACCTCTGACCCGTACCTACAGCTCTGACCTCTGACCTGCACCTAAGGCTTTGACCTCTGACCCGCACCTACAGCTCTGACCTCTGACCTGTACATAAGGCTTTGACCTCTGACCTGCACCTACAGCTCTGACCTCTGATCCGTAACTACGGCTCTGACCTCTGACCTGTACCTACGGCTCTGACCTCTGACCTGTACCTACGGCTCTGACCTCTGACCTGTACCTACGGCTCTGACCTCTGACCCGTACCTACGGCTCTGACCTCTGACCCGTACCTACGGCTCTGACCTCTGACCTGTACCTACAGCTCTGACCTCTGATCCGTAACTACGGCTCTGACCTCTGACCTGTACCTAAGGCTTTGACCTCTGACCCGCACCTACAGCTCTGACCTCTGACCTGTACCTAAGGCTTTGACCTCTGACCTGCACCTACAGCTCTGACCTCTGATCCGTAACTACGGCTCTGACCTCTGACCTGTACCTACGGCTCTGACCTCTGACCTGTACCTACGGCTCTGACCTCTGACCTGTACCTACGGCTCTGACCTCTGACCTGTACCTAAGGCTTTGACCTCTGACCTGCACCTACAGCTCTGACCTCTGACCTGTACCTACGGCTCTGACCTCTGACCTGTACCTAAGGCTCTGACCTCTGACCTGTACCTACAGCTCTGACCTCTGACCTGCACCTACAGCTCTGACCTCTGACCTGTACCTACAGCTCTGACCTCTGACCTGTACCTACGGCTCTGACCTCTGACCTGTACCTAAGGCTCGGACCTCTGACCTGTACCTACAGCTCTGACCTCTGACCTGCACCTACAGCTCTGACCTCTGACCTGTACCTACAGCTCTGACCTCTGACCTGCACCTACAGCTCTGACCTCTGACCTGTACCTACGGCTCTGACCTCTGACCTGTACCTAAGGCTCGGACCTCTGACCTGTACCTACAGCTCTGACCTCTGACCTGCACCTACAGCTCTGACCTCTGACCTGTACCTACAGCTCTGACCTCTGACCTGCACCTACAGCTCTGACCTCTGACCTGTACCTACAGCTCTGACCTCTAACCTGTACCTACGGCTCTGACCTCTGACCTGTACCTACGGCTCTGACCTCTGACCCGTACCTACATCACTGACCTATGACCTCTACCTACGGCTCTGACTTCTGACCTGTACCTACAGCTCTGACTTCTGACCTGTACCTACAGCTCTGACCTCTGACCTGTACCTACAGCTCTGACCTCTGACCTGTACCTACAGCTTTGACCTCTGACCTTTACCTACAGCTCTGACCTTTACCTACAGCTCTGACCTCTGATCTGTACCTACAGCACTGACCTCTAACCTGTACCTACGGCTCTGACCTCTGACCTGTACCTACGGCTCTGACCTCTGACCCGTACCTACATCACTGACCTATGACCTCTACCTACAGCTCTGACTTCTGACCTGTACCTACAGCTCTGACTTCTGACCTGTACCTACAGCTCTGACCTCTGACCTGTACCTACAGCTTTGACCTCTGACCTTTACCTACAGCTCTGACCTTTACCTACAGCTCTGACCTTTACCTACAGCTCTGACCTCTGATCTGTACCTACAGCACTGACCTTTGACCAGTTGCAGAACTACTTTCTGTCTCAGGATGTCTTTGTCTCTGTAGACGGTGCAGATGTAGCTTCCTGAGTCTCTGACTGTGGGATATTTCAGGCTCAGACTGACGTCTCCAGTTTTCAGCAGCTCTTCATTCATCTCTGTGCGGCTCCTGTAAACTTTGTCCTCTTTCTTTTGGTTCTTAGTTGTCTTTGGAAACAAATGAACCATCTTGAAGTCCGGCTCAGAGAGAGTCCACTCCACTCTGGTGTCTTTTGGCAGGTCAGCGGTTGTTTTACAGGGCAGGATGACAGACTCCGCCCCTTCATACACCTTCACCTCCCCCTGGTCGTCTAAGAGGACATGACAATGTAAATTAAAACAGCAGCAGTAAAACCGATGGCAACAGAAGCAGTGACTCATGTGAGTCCTTAAAGGGTAATAATAAATTAGTTGTAATGATGCTTCAGAAGGAACCGAAGAGCATACTTTGTCAGAGAGTAGATATAATGATCAAGGCTCCAGACAAACGTTTTCACCTGTAAATCTTCACTAGTCGTTCACATCAGCACATAGTTTGGTCACACCTTTTTAAATCTATTCATTTACATTGAAATAAATAGACAATTAGAAATAAAAGAAAAAAATAAACATTTTAGAAAGAGTGTGTGGTCTCAACAATACAGGAAAAAATAAATACATAATTTATAAAGAGCTGATGAATGTCAACATTTTCCAACACTACCTGATTTAAGGTAAACACAAGAAACTTGTGCTAAACAAAAAATTGACCAGACTCAGTGAATAATTCCCTATGATATAGATCAGTGAGCAGTGCTGACCAACATATCATTGGGGTCATCGGGTGGGAACCTCCTTTCATCAGTGTTTCGTCTAGTTGGGCCCACGACACCTCCAGGAGGCTAGACAATGACCACTGGCGTCCCAGAGTCACCCCCCTAATGCCAGCCAACACTGCCCCTCACACCACAACAACCATAATCTACCTCAGCCTCTCACCAACTGCACACCAGTCACAGCGGGGTGGGGATGCAAACCCTGGTTCGGGTAGGGGGAGAAATAAAAGAGGTAAGAAAAGCGGGAATGGGATTCAAACCCTGGTTCGGGTAGGGGGTAATGAAAGTATAGAGAGTGCCAGAGGTGGAGGAAGGACAAGACACACTAGCAGATTCAGCAGACAAACTCACCTAAACAGTCCTATAATCACTAACAATGCCAGCAAAAACAAATCCATACAACTCACTCTCACCAACTGCACACCAGTCATAGTGGGGTGGGGATTCAAACCCTGGTTTGGGTAGGGGGAGAAATAGAAGAGGTAAAGATAAGTAGGAATGGGATGCAAACCCATTCCTACTCAATATAGAACAGGTGTTGAGTGTAGTTAAACAAGAATTTGAAAAAATAAAACTTTGGCTTGATAGAAATAAATGATCACACAATATCTCCTGAAAAGTAAAAGCCTCAGCGAGTCTCTGGTGGCCCACCCCTGGCCCGGCTCCAGGTGGGACACTTTGATCATTCGTTTGATTTATTCGTCTTTCTGTAGCAATTGGTTAAACTGTGGAACTAAATAACTGTCAGTGTCTGAATCTGTGTGTTCTGATGAGACGCCGTTCTACTTTGTTCCATTTATTCTGTTTCCAGAGGAGTTTAGATTCTGTAGTTTGTTGGATTTATCCTGTTAATCCCTCAGGTTGACCTCTGACCTGTACCTGCAGCAGCTGTTTGTTGCTCACCTTTGACCTTCAGCTGAACTTCTGCCACTCTTCCTTCTCGTACTCCATCACTGAGGGAGCAGGTGTAGTTTCCGCTGTCAGAGAGTTGTGGGTCTCTCAGAGTCAGGCTGAACTCTGCACTGTACAGAGCATCCGGTGTCATTGACGTGCGTCCTCTGTAACGCTGGTTTTGCTCCTGAAGATCATCTTCTTCGTCCCGTCTCAGGTGGACAGAAATGGGACTGAGATCTTTGCGGGTCCATAAGACCCGGGGGTCGTCTTCAGGTGTAACACCAGAGGGCTCGCAGGGCAGCAGGACTGACTCCGCCCCCTCATTAACCTCCACCACTGCAGCCAGGGCATGCTGGGAAACTGTGAGGACACAAACAGAAACACAAATCAGCTGTGGGTGCGTCTCAGTGTCCACATGGTGGGCTGCAGATCTGTGGAAAACTACGTTTCAGTCCCTGAAGTAAAGATCAGACGAGAAAAACTGCTGTCACCAGTTTCAATTCAATTCAATTCAATTCATTTTTATTTATAAAGCGCCAAATACAACAAATGTCATCTCAAGGCACTTAAATAATAAAGTCCAATTCAAGCCAAATGGAGTTCAATTCATTGTAATCATAATTTCAGACGCACATTCTGCCTAAATGACCCATACATGAAAAATATTTCCATCTTAATCAGGATCTATCAACACAAGAACTGGTAGAACAGAAAGCTGGCAACCAGCAGGAGGAATAGCAACACACACACTGAAAATCTGAACCAGGATCCAGCTTCAGATCCGATGGGTTCAACAGTGATGGACTGGGGTAAAAATACGGCCCTGTCAGTTTGCACCCAAAAGCGGCCCTGTAGACCAGCATTTGACACCCCCCCCCCCCCTTGCGCAATGTTATACTACATAAATAGTGGTACATACAATGATGAGGCGATTCGCAGTAGTAATTACTTGTAACACACAGACACATAGAAACATTGGTACCAGCGCACCACATCAAAAACTCTAGTTTCAAAAACCGAAATTAAGCTTATTGGATATTCGACAGATATTCACAATAAGGAAATAAGGTGTCTTTTTTTTCAAACCAATATCAAACCAACTTCACCGCGGTCTGTAGCGGCAGCTGCAGCAGCAACATTTCCGGAAAGATACTGGCTTGATTAAATTCATTCTGGACTCTCTATCCGACCACATGAAGACCTCGGGACACTTCGGTTTGGCTTTAGGGACCCTCTACTCACTACCACGTCAGTGTTATGTTGTTTGGAGCTGTAGAAGAGGTATAAAAATAGCGTTTTGTAGCGGTGACATGATTTGCCCCATTCACTTCCAGGCTAACGACTTTTGGCTAAAAACGGTCAAATCGAAATTCTCAAAACACATCCGAATGACATGATTTTGATGTCAACTCAACGTATGTCCTCCCAACATCCCGTAAATTCATCTAAAGTGCATTTTACTCCGGATTATCCCTTTAAGACTTTATTGTTTTTAAAGTACAATTTCTCCCTTTGGGTACCCCTAGAATGGCCAATTTTTACCTTAAATGACCAAAATCTCCGCATCCCCCCCGGGCTTGGTCGCTTCGCTCCCTCGCCTACACCACTACGCTACAACTTCATCCTAGCTAGAACCCTGAATACCGTTTACAAATATACAATTAAAAGAAAAAGAATAAAAGAATAAAATTATATCCAAGACTTGTGGAAAGAAGTAGAATGATTTAAAAGCGAATAAAACAGTAGGCAGCAGGAGGAAGCAGAGAGGAAGCAGAGACACGTCTGCACTCTTCAGAAGCAGGAAGTATGGGGGCGGTCTGTGGCGTAGTGGCCACAGCAGGCGCCCCATGTACAGAGGCTACAGTCCTCGTGCAGCTGGTCCTGGTTCGAATCCTGCACCGGACGGCCCTTTGCTTCGTGTTATTCCCCCTCTCTCTGCCCCCTGCTTCCTGTCTCTCTTCACTGTCCTATATATAATGAAGGCATAAAAAGCCCCAAAAATATAAAAAAAAAAAGAAGCAGTAAGTACATTTTGCTTATTAATGGGGTAGTAGCACACAACCAAGTCTCAGTCAGGCACAGATAGTCCAAATTAGAGCCAGTCAGTAAGTGTTCTATTTGTTCAGTCTTTGAGACAATGCTACGGATATTCAAGTGTCCACCAAATATTCCTTTTGGTTTCATGTCTGAGTTCCACAATACGCTCGCATGATTGACAGTTTGGAACCGATCAGAGAGAGGAAGATGGAGGATGTGGCGTCTGAAACGTCCCGATCACAGAGAGGAAGATGGAGGAAACGTGGCGTCTGAAACGTCCCGATCAGAGAGAGGAAGATGGAGGAAATGTGTCGTCTGAAACGTCCCGATCAGAGAGAGGAAGATGGAGGAAATGTGTCGTCTGAAACGTCCCGATCAGAGAGAGGAAGATGGAGGAAATGTGGCGTCTGAAACGTCCCGATCAGAGAGAGGAAGATGGAGGAAATGTGTCGTCTGAAACGTCCCGATCAGAGAGAGGAAGATGGAGGATGTGGCGTCTGAAACGTCCCGATCAGAGAGAGGAAGATGGAGGAAACGTGGCGTCTGAAACGTCCCGATCAGAGAGAGGAAGATGGAGGAAACGTGGCGTCTGAAACGTCCCGATCAGAGAGAGGAAGATGGAGGAAACGTGGCGTCTGAAACGTCCCGATCACAGAGAGGAAGATGGAGGAAACGTGGCGTCTGAAACGTCCCGATCAGAGAGAGGAAGATGGAGGAAACGTGGCGTCTGAAACGTCCCGATCAGAGAGAGGAAGATGGAGGAAACGTGGCGTCTGAAACGTCCCGATCAGAGAGAGGAAGATGGAGGAAACGTGGCGTCTGAAACGTCCCGATCACAGAGAGGAAGATGGAGGAAACGTGGCGTCTGAAACGTCCCGATCAGAGAGAGGAAGATGGAGGAAACGTGGCGTCTGAAACGTCCCGATCAGAGAGAGGAAGATGGAGGAAACGTGGCGTCTGAAACGTCCCGATCACAGAGAGGAAGATGGAGGAAACGTGGCGTCTGAAACGTCCCGATCAGAGAGAGGAAGATGGAGGAAACGTGGCGTCTGAAACGTCCCGATAAGAGAGGAAGATGGAGGAAACGTGGCGTCTGAAACGTCCCGATCACAGAGAGGAAGATGGAGGAAACGTGGCGTCTGAAACGTCCCGATCAGAGAGAGGAAGATGGAGGAAACGTGGCGTCTGAAACGTCCCGATCAGAGAGGAAGATGGAGGAAACGTGGCGTCTGAAACGTCCCGATCAGAGAGAGGAAGATGGAGGATGTGTCGTCTGAAACGTCCCGATCAGAGAGAGGAAGATGGAGGAAACGTGGCGTCTGAAACGTCCCGATCAGAGAGAGGAAGATGGAGGAAACGTGGCGTCTGAAACGTCCCGATCAGAGAGAGGAAGATGGAGGAAATGTGTCGTCTGAAACGTCCCGATCACAGAGAGGAAGATGGAGGAAATGTGGCGTCTGAAACGTCCCGATCAGAGAGAGGAAGATGGAGGAAACGTGGCGTCTGAAACGTCCCGATCAGAGAGGAAGATGGAGGAAACGTGGCGTCTGAAACGTCCCGATCAGAGAGAGGAAGATGGAGGAAACGTGGCATCTGAAACGTCCCGATCAGAAAGAGGAAGATGGAGGAAATGTGGCGTCTGAAACGTCCCGATCAGAGAGAGGAAGATGGAGGAAACGTGGCGTCTGAAACGTCCCGATCACAGAGAGGAAGATGGAGGAAACGTGGCGTCTGAAACGTCCCGATCAGAGAGAGGAAGATGGAGGAAACGTGGCGTCTGAAACGTCCCGATCAGAAAGAGGAAGATGGAGGAAATGTGGCGTCTGAAACGTCCCGATCACAGAGAGGAAGATGGAGGAAACGTGGCGTCTGAAACGTCCCGATCAGAGAGAGGAAGATGGAGGAAACGTGGCGTCTGAAACGTCCCGATCAGAAAGAGGAAGATGGAGGAAACGTGGCGTCTGAAACGTCCCGATCAGAGAGAGGAAGATGGAGGAAACGTGGCGTCTGAAACGTCCCGATCAGAGAGGAAGATGGAGGAAACGTGGCGTCTGAAACGTCCCGATCAGAGAGAGGAAGATGGAGGAAACGTGGCGTCTGAAACGCCCCGATCAGAGAGAGGAAGATGGAGGAAACGTGGCGTCTGAAACGTCCCGATCAGAGAGAGGAAGATGGAGGAAACGTGGCGTCTGAAACGTCCCGATCAGAGAGAGGAAGATGGAGGAAACGTGGCGTCTGAAACGTCCCGATCAGAGAGAGGAAGATGGAGGAAACGTGGCGTCTGAAACGTCCCGATCAGAGAGAGCAAGATGGAGGAAACGTGGCGTCTGAAACGTCCCGATCACAGAGAGGAAGATGGAGGAAACGTGGCGTCTGAAACGTCCCGATCAGAGAGAGGAAGATGGAGGAAACGTGGCGTCTGAAACGTCCCGATCAGAAAGAGGAAGATGGAGGAAATGTGGCGTCTGAAACGCACCGATCAGAGAGAGGAAGATGGAGGAAACGTGGCGTCTGAAACGTCCCGATCAGAGAGAGGAAGATGGAGGAAACGTGGCATCTGAAACGTCCCGATCAGAAAGAGGAAGATGGAGGAAATGTGGCGTCTGAAACGTCCCGATCAGAGAGAGGAAGATGGAGGAAACGTGGCGTCTGAAACGTCCCGATCACAGAGAGGAAGATGGAGGAAACGTGGCGTCTGAAACGTCCCGATCAGAGAGAGGAAGATGGAGGAAACGTGGCGTCTGAAACGTCCCGATCAGAAAGAGGAAGATGGAGGAAATGTGGCGTCTGAAACGTCCCGATCACAGAGAGGAAGATGGAGGAAACGTGGCGTCTGAAACGTCCCGATCAGAGAGAGGAAGATGGAGGAAACGTGGCGTCTGAAACGTCCCGATCAGAAAGAGGAAGATGGAGGAAACGTGGCGTCTGAAACGTCCCGATCAGAGAGAGGAAGATGGAGGAAACGTGGCGTCTGAAACGTCCCGATCAGAGAGAGGAAGATGGAGGAAACGTGGCATCTGAAACGTCCCGATCAGAAAGAGGAAGATGGAGGAAATGTGGCGTCTGAAACGTCCCGATCAGAGAGAGGAAGATGGAGGAAACGTGGCGTCTGAAACGTCCCGATCACAGAGAGGAAGATGGAGGAAACGTGGCGTCTGAAACGTCCCGATCAGAGAGAGGAAGATGGAGGAAACGTGGCGTCTGAAACGTCCCGATCAGAAAGAGGAAGATGGAGGAAATGTGGCGTCTGAAACGTCCCGATCACAGAGAGGAAGATGGAGGAAACGTGGCGTCTGAAACGTCCCGATCAGAGAGAGGAAGATGGAGGAAACGTGGCGTCTGAAACGTCCCGATCAGAAAGAGGAAGATGGAGGAAACGTGGCGTCTGAAACGTCCCGATCAGAGAGAGGAAGATGGAGGAAACGTGGCGTCTGAAACGTCCCGATCAGAGAGGAAGATGGAGGAAACGTGGCGTCTGAAACGTCCCGATCAGAGAGAGGAAGATGGAGGAAACGTGGCGTCTGAAACGCCCCGATCAGAGAGAGGAAGATGGAGGAAACGTGGCGTCTGAAACGTCCCGATCAGAGAGAGGAAGATGGAGGAAACGTGGCGTCTGAAACGTCCCGATCAGAGAGAGGAAGATGGAGGAAACGTGGCGTCTGAAACGTCCCGATCAGAGAGAGGAAGATGGAGGAAACGTGGCGTCTGAAACGTCCCGATCAGAGAGAGCAAGATGGAGGAAACGTGGCGTCTGAAACGTCCCGATCACAGAGAGGAAGATGGAGGAAACGTGGCGTCTGAAACGTCCCGATCAGAGAGAGGAAGATGGAGGAAACGTGGCGTCTGAAACGTCCCGATCAGAAAGAGGAAGATGGAGGAAATGTGGCGTCTGAAACGCACCGATCAGAGAGAGGAAGATGGAGGAAACGTGGCGTCTGAAACGTCCCGATCAGAGAGGAAGATGGAGGAAACGTGGCGTCTGAAACGTCCCGATCAGAGAGAGGAAGATGGAGGATGTGTCGTCTGAAACGTCCCGATCAGAGAGAGGAAGATGGAGGAAACGTGGCGTCTGAAACGTCCCGATCAGAGAGAGGAAGATGGAGGAAACGTGGCGTCTGAAACGCCCCGATCAGAGAGAGGAAGATGGAGGAAACGTGGCGTCTGAAACGTCCCGATCAGAGAGAGGAAGATGGAGGAAACGTGGCGTCTGAAACGTCCCGATCAGAGAGAGGAAGATGGAGGAAACGTGGCGTCTGAAACGTCCCGATCAGAGAGAGGAAGATGGAGGAAACGTGGCGTCTGAAACGTCCCGATCAGAGAGAGGAAGATGGAGGATGTGTCGTCTGAAACGTCCCGATCAGAGAGAGGAAGATGGAGGAAACGTGGCGTCTGAAACGTCCCGATCAGAGAGAGGAAGATGGAGGAAATGTGGCGTCTGAAACGTCCCGATCAGAGAGAGGAAGATGGAGGATGTGTCGTCTGAAACGTCCCGATCAGAGAGAGGAAGATGGAGGAAACGTGGCGTCTGAAACGTCCCGATCAGAGAGAGGAAGATGGAGGAAACGTGGCGTCTGAAACGTCCCGATCAGAGAGAGGAAGATGGAGGAAACGTGGCGTCTGAAACGTCCCGATCACAGAGAGGAAGATGGAGGATGTGGCGTCTGAAACGTCCCGATCACAGAGAGGAAGATGGAGGAAACGTGTCGTCTGAAACGTCCCGATCAGAGAGAGGAAGATGGAGGAAACGTGGCGTCTGAAACGTCCCGATCAGAGAGAGGAAGATGGACGAAATGTGGCGTCTGAAACGTCCCAATCAGAGAGAGGAAGATGGAGGAAACGTGGCGTCTGAAACGTCCCGATCAGAGAGGAAGATGGAGGAAACGTGGCATCTGAAACGCCCCGATCAGAGAGAGGAAGATGGAGGAAACGTGGCGTCTGAAACGTCCCGATCACAGAGAGGAAGATGGAGGAAACGTGGCGTCTGAAACGTCCCGATCAGAGAGAGGAAGATGGAGGAAACGTGGCGTCTGGAACGTCCCGATCAGAGAGGAATATGGAGGAAACGTGGCGTCTGAAACGTCCCGATCAGAGAGAGGAAGATGGAGGAAACGTGGCGTCTGAAACGTCCCGATCAGAGAGAGGAAGATGGAGGAAACGTGGCGTCTGAAACGTCCCGATCAGAGAGAGGAAGATGGAGGATGTGGCGTCTTAAACGTCCCGATCAGAGAGGAAGATGGAGAAAACGTGGCGTCTGAAACGTCCCGATCAGAGAGAGGAAGATGGAGGAAACGTGGCGTCTGAAACGTCCCGATCAGAGAGGGGAAGATGGAGGAAACGTGGCGTCTGAAACGTCCCGATCAGAGAGAGGAAGATGGAGGAAACGTGGCGTCTGAAACGTCCCGATCAGAGAGAGGAAGATGGAGGAAACGTGGCGTCTGAAACGTCCCGATCAGAGAGAGGAAGATGGAGGAAACGTGGCGTCTGAAACGTCCCGATCAGAGAGGAAGATGGAGGAAACGTGTCGTCTGAAACGTCCCGATCAGAGAGGAAGATGGAGGAAACGTGGCGTCTGAAACGTCCCGATCAGAGAGGAAGATGGAGGAAACGTGTCGTCTGAAACGTCCCGATCAGAGAGGAAGATGGAGGAAACGTGGCGTCTGAAACGTCCCGATCAGAGAGAGGAAGATGGAGGAAACATGGCGTCTGAAACGTCCCGATCAGAGAGAGGAAGATGGAGGAAACGTGGCGTCTTAAACGTCCCGATCAGAGAGAGGAAGATGGAGGAAACGTGGCGTCTTAAACGTCCCAATCAGAGAGAGGAAGATGGAGGAAACGTGGCGTCTTAAACGTCCCGATCAGAGAGAGGAAGATGGAGGAAACGTGGCGTCTGAAACGTCCCGATCAGAGAGAGGAAGATGGAGGAAACGTGGCGTCTGAAACGTCCCGATCAGAGAGAGGAAGATGGAGGAAATGTGGCGTCTGAAACGTCCCGATCAGAGAGAGGAAGATGGAGGATGTGTCGTCTGAAACGTCCCGATCAGAGAGGAAGATGGAGGAAATGTGGCGTCTGAAACGTCCCGATCACAGAGAGGAAGATGGAGGAAACGTGGCGTCTGAAACGTCCCGATCAGAGAGGAAGATGGAGGAAACGTGGCGTCTGAAACGCCCCGATCAGAGAGAGGAAGATGGAGGAAACGTGGCGTCTGAAACGTCCCGATCAGAGAGGAAGATGGAGGAAACGTGGCGTCTGAAACGTCCCGATCAGAGAGAGGAAGATGGAGGAAACGTGGCGTCTTAAACGTCCCGATCAGAGAGAGGAAGATGGAGGAAACGTGGCGTCTGAAACGTCCCGATCAGAGAGAAGAAGATGGAGGAAACGTGGCGTCTGAAACGTCCCGATCAGAGAGAGGAAGATGGAGGAAACGTGGCGTCTGAAACGTCCCGATCAGAGAGAGGAAGATGGAGGAAACGTGGCGTCTGAAACGTCCCGATCAGAGAGAGGAAGATGGAGGAAACGTGGCGTCTGAAACGTCCCGATCAGAGAGAGGAAGATGGAGGAAACGTGGCGTCTGAAACGTCCCGATCAGAGAGAGGAAGATGGAGGATGTGGCGTCTGAAACGTCCCGATCAGAGAGAGGAAGATGGAGGAAACGTGGCGTCTGAAACGTCCCGATCAGAGAGAGGAAGATGGAGGAAACGTGGCGTCTGAAACGCCCCGATCAGAGAGAGGAAGATGGAGGAAACGTGGCGTCTGAAACGTCCCGATTAGAGAGAGGAAGATGGAGGAAACGTGGCGTCTGAAACGTCCCGATCAGAGAGAGGAAGATGGAGGAAACGTGGCGTCTGAAACGTCCCGATCAGAGAGAGGAAGATGGAGGAAACGTGGCGTCTGAAACGTCCCGATCAGAGAGAGGAAGATGGAGGATGTGGCGTCTGAAACGTCCCGATCAGAGAGAGGAAGATGGAGGAAACGTGGCGTCTGAAACGTCCCGATCAGAGAGAGGAAGATGGAGGAAACGTGGCGTCTGAAACGTCCCGATCAGAGAGAGGAAGATGGAGGAAACGTGGCGTCTGAAACGTCCCGATCACAGAGAGGAAGATGGAGGAAACGTGGCGTCTGAAACGTCCCGATCAGAGAGAGGAAGATGGAGGAAACGTGGCGTCTGAAACGTCCCGATCAGAGAGAGGAAGATGGAGGAAACGTGGCGTCTGAAACGTCCCGATCACAGAGAGGAAGATGGAGGAAACGTGGCGTCTGAAACGTCCCGATCAGAGAGAGGAAGATGGAGGATGTGGCGTCTGAAACGTCCCGATCAGAGAGAGGAAGATGGAGGAAACGTGGCGTCTGAAACGTCCCGATCAGAGAGAGGAAGATGGAGGAAACGTGGCGTCTGAAACGTCCCGATCAGAGAGAGGAAGATGGAGGATGTGGCGTCTGAAACGTCCCGATCAGAGAGAGGAAGATGGAGGAAACGTGGCGTCTGAAACGTCCCGATCAGAGAGAGGAAGATGGAGGAAACGTGGCGTCTGAAACGTCCCGATCAGAGAGAGGAAGATGGAGGAAACGTGGCGTCTGAAACGTCCCGATCAGAGAGAGGAAGATGGAGGAAACGTGGCGTCTGAAACGTCCCGATCAGAGAGAGGAAGATGGAGGAAACGTGGCGTCTGAAACGTCCCGATCAGAGAGAGGAAGATGGAGGAAACGTGGCGTCTGAAACGTAACAATCAGAGAGAGGAAGATGGAGGAAACGTGGCGTCTGAAACGTCCCGATCACAGAGAGGAAGATGGAGGAAACGTGGCGTCTGAAACGTCCCGATCAGAGAGAGGAAGATGGAGGAAACGTGGCGTCTGAAACGTCCCGATCAGAGAGAGGAAGATGGAGGAAACGTGGCGTCTGAAACGTCCCGATCAGAGAGGAAGATGGAGGAAACGTGGCGTCTGAAACGTCCCGATCAGAGAGAGGAAGATGGAGGAAACGTGGCGTCTGAAACGTCCCGATCAGAGAGGGGAAGATGGAGGAAACGTGGCGTCTGAAACGTCCCGATCAGAGAGAGGAAGATGGAGGAAACGTGGCGTCTGAAACGTCCCGATCAGAGAGAGGAAGATGGAGGAAACGTGGCGTCTGAAACGTCCCGATCAGAGAGGAAGATGGAGGAAACGTGGCGTCTGAAACGTCCCGATCAGAGAGAGGAAGATGGAGGAAACGTGGCGTCTGAAACGTCCCGATCACAGAGAGGAAGATGGAGGAAACGTGGCGTCTGAAACGTCCCGATCAGAGAGAGGAAGATGGAGGAAATGTGGCGTCTGAAACGTCCCGATCAGAGAGGAAGATGGAGGAAACGTGGCGTCTGAAACGTCCCGATCAGAGAGAGGAAGATGGAGGAAACGTGGCGTCTGAAACGTCCCGATCAGAGAGAGGAAGATGGAGGAAACGTGGCGTCTGAAACGTCCCGATCAGAGAGAGGAAGATGGAGGAAACGTGGCGTCTGAAACGTCCCGATCAGAGAGAGGAAGATGGAGGAAACGTGGCGTCTGAAACGTCCCGATCAGAGAGAGGAAGATGGAGGAAACGTGGCGTCTGAAACGTCCCGATCAGAGAGAGGAAGATGGAGGAAACGTGGCGTCTGAAACGCCCCGATCAGAGAGAGGAAGATGGAGGAAACGTGGCGTCTGAAACGTCCCGATCAGAGAGAGGAAGATGGAGGAAACGTGGCGTCTGAAACGTCCCGATCAGAGAGAGGAAGATGGAGGAATTGTGGCGTCTGAAACGTAACAATCAGAGAGAGGAAGATGGAGGAAACGTGGCGTCTGAAACGTCCCGATCAGAGAGAGGAAGATGGAGGAAACGTGGCGTCTGAAACGTCCCGATCAGAGAGAGGAAGATGGAGGAAACGTGGCGTCTGAAACGTCCCGATCAGAGAGAGGAAGATGGAGGAAACGTGGCGTCTGAAACGTCCCGATCAGAGAGGAAGATGGAGGAAACGTGGCGTCTGAAACGTCCCGATCAGAGAGAGGAAGATGGAGGAAACGTGGCGTCTGAAACGTCCCGATCAGAGAGAGGAAGATGGAGGAAACGTGGCGTCTGAAACGTCCCGATCAGAGAAGAAGATGGAGGAAACGTGGCGTCTGAAACGTCCCGATCAGAGAGAGGAAGATGGAGGAAACGTGGCGTCTGAAACGTCCCGATCAGAGAGAGGAAGATGGAGGAAACGTGGCGTCTGAAACGTCCCGATCAGAGAGGAAGATGGAGGAAACGTGGCGTCTGAAACGTCCCGATCAGAGAGAGGAAGATGGAGGAAACGTGGCGTCTGAAACGTAACAATCAGAGAGAGGAAGATGGAGGAAACGTGGCGTCTGAAACGTCCCGATCAGAGAGAGGAAGATGGAGGAAATGTGGCGTCTGAAACGTCCCGATCAGAGAGAGGAAGATGGAGGAAACGTGGCGTCTGAAACGTCCCGATCAGAGAGAGGAAGATGGAGGAAACGTGGCGTCTGAAACGTCCCGATCAGAGAGAGGAAGATGGAGGAAATGTGGCGTCTGAAACGTCCCGATCAGAGAGAGGAAGATGGAGGAAACGTGGCGTCTGAAACGTCCCGATCAGAGAGAGGAAGATGGAGGAAACGTGGCGTCTGAAACGTCCCGATCAGAGAGAGGAAGATGGAGGAAACGTGGCGTCTGAAACGTCCCGATCACAGAGAGGAAGATGGAGGAAACGTGGCGTCTGAAACGTCCCGATCAGAGAGAGGAAGATGGAGGAAACGTGGCGTCTGAAACGTCCCGATCAGAGAGAGGAAGATGGAGGAAACGTGGCGTCTGAAACGTCCCGATCAGAGAGGAAGATGGAGGAAACGTGGCGTCTGAAACGTCCCGATCAGAGAGAGGAAGATGGAGGAAACGTGGCGTCTGAAACGTCCCGATCAGAGAGAGGAAGATGGAGGAAACGTGGCGTCTGAAACGTCCCGATCAGAGAGGAAGATGGAGGAAACGTGGCGTCTGAAACGTCCCGATCACAGAGAGGAAGATGGAGGAAACGTGGCGTCTGAAACGTCCCGATCAGAGAGAGGAAGATGGAGGAAACGTGGCGTCTGAAACGTAACAATCAGAGAGAGGAAGATGGAGGAAACGTGGCGTCTGAAACGTCCCGATCAGAGAGAGGAAGATGGAGGAAACGTGGCGTCTGAAACGTCCCGATCAGAGAGAGGAAAATGGAGGAAACGTGGCGTCTGAAACGTCCCGATCAGAGAGAGGAAGATGGAGGAAATGTGTCGTCTGAAACGTCCCGATCAGAGAGAGGAAGATGGAGGAAATGTGGCGTCTGAAACGTCCCGATCAGAGAGAGGAAGATGGAGGAAACGTGGCGTCTGAAACGTCCCGATCAGAGAGAGGAAGATTTAGGAAACGTGGCGTCTGAAACGTCCCGATCAGAGAGAGGAAGATGGAGGAAACGTGGCGTCTGAAACGTCCCGATCAGAGAGAGGAAGATGGAGGAAACGTGGCGTCTGAAACGTCCCGATCAGAGAGAGGAAGATGGAGGAAACGTGGCGTCTGAAACGTCCCGATCAGAGAGAGGAAGATGGAGGAAACGTGGCGTCTGAAACGTCCCGATCAGAGAGAGGAAGATGGAGGAAACGTGGCGTCTGAAACGTCCCGATCAGAGAGAGGAAGATGGAGGAAACGTGGCGTCTGAAACGTCCCGATCAGAGAGAGGAAGATGGAGGAAATGTGGCGTCTGAAACGTCCCGATCACAGAGAGGAAGATGGAGGAAACGTGGCGTCTGAAACGTCCCGATCACAGAGAGGAAGATGGAGGAAACGTGGCGTCTGAAACGTCCCGATCAGAGAGAGGAAGATGGAGGATGTGGCGTCTGAAACGTCCCGATCAGAGAGAGGAAGATGGAGGATGTGGCGTCTGAAACGTCCCGATCAGAGAGAGGAAGATGGAGGAAACGTGGCGTCTGAAACGTCCCGATCAGAGAGGAAGATGGAGGAAACGTGGCGTCTGAAACGTCCCGATCACAGAGAGGAAGATGGAGGATGTGGCGTCTGAAACGTCCCGATCAGAGAGGAAGATGGAGGAAACGTGGCGTCTGAAACGTCCCGATCAGAGAGAGGAAGATGGAGGAAACGTGGCGTCTGAAACGTCCGATCAGAGAGAGGAAGATGGAGGAAAAGTGGCGTCTGAAACGTCCCGATCAGAGAGAGGAAGATGGAGGAAACGTGGCGTCTGAAACGTCCCGATCAGAGAGAGGAAGATGGAGGAAACGTGGCGTCTTAAACGTCCCGATCAGAGAGAGGAAGATGGAGGAAACGTGGCGTCTTAAACGTCCCGATCAGAGAGAGGAAGATGGAGGAAACGTGGCGTCTGAAACGTCCCGATCAGAGAGAGGAAGATGGAGGAAACGTGGCGTCTGAAACGTCCCGATCAGAGAGAGGAAGATGGAGGAAACGTGGCGTCTGAAACGTCCCGATCAGAGAGAGGAAGATGGAGGAAACGTGGCGTCTGAAACGTCCCGATCAGAGAGAGGAAGATGGAGGAAACGTGGCGTCTGAAACGTCCCGATCAGAGAGAGGAAGATGGAGGAAACGTGGCGTCTGAAACGTCCCGATCACAGAGAGGAAGATGGAGGAAACGTGGCGTCTGAAATGTCCCGATCACAGAGAGGAAGATGGAGGAAACGTGGCGTCTGAAACGTCCCGATCAGAGAGAGGAAGATGGAGGATGTGGCGTCTGAAATGTCCCGATCACAGAGAGGAAGATGGAGGAAACGTGGCGTCTGAAACGTCCCGATCAGAGAGAGGAAGATGGAGGAAATGTGGCGTCTGAAACGTCCCGATCACAGAGAGGAAGATGGAGGAAACGTGGCGTCTGAAACGTCCCGATCAGAGAGAGGAAGATGGAGGATGTGGCGTCTGAAACGTCCCGATCAGAGAGAGGAAGATGGAGGAAACGTGGCGTCTGAAATGTCCCGATCACAGAGAGGAAGATGGAGGAAACGTGGCGTCTGAAACGTCCCGATCAGAGAGAGGAAGATGGAGGAAACGTGGCGTCTGAAACGTCCCGATCAGAGAGAGGAAGATGGAGGATGTGGCGTCTTAAACGTCCCGATCAGAGAGAGGAAGATGGAGGAAACGTGGCGTCTGAAATGTCCCGATCACAGAGAGGAAGATGGAGGAAACGTGGCGTCTGAAACGTCCCGATCAGAGAGAGGAAGATGGAGGAAACGTGGCGTCTGAAACGTCCCGATCAGAGAGAGGAAGATGGAGGATGTGGCGTCTGAAACGTCCCGATCAGAGAGAGGAAGATGGAGGATGTGTCGTCTGAAACGTCCCGATCAGAAAGAGGAAGATGGAGGAAACGTGGCGTCTGAAACGTAACAATCAGAGAGAGGAAGATGGAGGAAACGTGGCGTCTTAAACGTCCCGATCAGAGAGAGGAAGATGGAGGAAACGTGGCGTCTGAAACGTCCCGATCAGAGAGAGGAAGATGGAGGAAACGTGGCGTCTGAAACGCCCCGATCAGAGAGAGGAAGATGGAGGAAACGTGGCGTCTGAAACGTCCCGATCAGAGAGAGGAAGATGGAGGAAACGTGGCGTCTGAAACGTCCCGATCAGAGAGAGGAAGATGGAGGAAACGTGGCGTCTGAAACGTCCCGATCAGAGAGAGGAAGATGGAGGAAACGTGGCGTCTGAAACGTCCCGATCACAGAGAGGAAGATGGAGGAAACGTGGTGTCTGAAACGTCCCGATCAGAGAGGAAGATGGAGGAAACGTGGCGTCTGAAACGTCCCGATCAGAGAGAGGAAGATGGAGGAAACGTGGCGTCTGAAACGTCCCGATCAGAGAGAGGAAGATGGAGGAAACGTGGCGTCTGAAACGTCCCGATCAGAGAGAGGAAGATGGAGGAAACGTGGCGTCTGAAACGTCCCGATCAGAGAGAGGAAGATGGAGGAAACGTGGCGTCTGAAACGTCCCGATCAGAGAGGGGAAGATGGAGGAAACGTGGCGTCTGAAACGTCCCGATCAGAGAGAGGAAGATGGAGGAAACGTGGCGTCTGAAACGTCCCGATCAGAGAGAGGAAGATGGAGGAAACGTGGCGTCTGAAACGTCCCGATCAGAGAGAGGAAGATGGAGGAAACGTGGCGTCTGAAACGTCCCGATCAGAGAGAGGAAGATGGAGGAAACGTGGCGTCTGAAACGTCCCGATCACAGAGAGGAAGATGGAGGAAACGTGGCGTCTGAAACGTCCCGATCAGAGAGGAAGATGGAGGAAACGTGGCGTCTGAAACGTCCCGATCACAGAGAGGAAGATGGAGGAAACGTGGCGTCTGAAACGTCCCGATCACAGAGAGGAAGATGGAGGAAACGTGGCGTCTGAAACGTCCCGATCAGAGAGAGGAAGATGGAGGAAACGTGGCGTCTGAAACGTCCCGATCAGAGAGAGGAAGATGGAGGAAACGTGGCGTCTGAAACGTCCCGATCAGAGAGAGGAAGATGGAGGAAACGTGGCGTCTGAAACGTCCCGATCAGAGAGAGGAAGATGGAGGAAACGTGGCGTCTGAAACGTCCCGATCAGAGAGAGGAAGATGGAGGAAACGTGGCGTCTGAAACGTCCCGATCAGAGAGAGGAAGATGGAGGAAACGTGGCGTCTGAAACGTCCCGATCAGAGAGAGGAAGATGGAGGAAACGTGGCGTCTGAAACGTCCCGATCACAGAGAGGAAGATGGAGGAAATGTGGCGTCTGAAACGTCCCGATCAGAGAGAGGAAGATGGAGGAAACGTGGCGTCTGAAACGTCCCGATCAGAGAGAGGAAGATGGAGGA